>NW_026623659.1:433292-471951 GCF_030028575.1 Malurus melanocephalus | reverse complement strand
CTTGGATTTAACAAGAATCTTCAGGCTGTTTGGAATTTGTCATTTTTAATGCTACTTTTTGGCAGAAGCATCCATGTTCTGTGACATTTCCCTTTAATTTAGAGCCACTTTGGAGCATCTGTAAATGGTCATGAGCTAGGAATTTTAATTGTTTTAATTATTTTTCGATCTTCCCCAGCCCCCTCTCTCCAATGGGCTTTTTTTACATTGCATCAGAGAGAATTTTYTTCCCCCCAATACATTTTTCAGATACTGACATCTGGAGACATTCATCAAAGAACAACTTCTACTAGGAACCAAAAAATCCATTAATGAAGCTGGAACTATTTGCATAGTAGAAATTATACTTAATAACCTTTAAGGGGAAAACTCCTGTGATTGATGTGGAACACAATTACAGTTAATGGTCGGGGTGCAGGGGTGTTCAAGGCTGTTGTTTKCCAGATCTGCTCTCCATCTGCGGCATGCTGGCCTTTGCAGGGCAGGGGAACGGGAGGAGGGGGCTGTTCCCAATAATCCCACTGAAGGGCATCCTCTGGGCTGCACATTGCCCCTCAAAGCTGTCCTGGTGAGGGGGGAAAGGCACTGAACCTGCAGCAGAGAGCTGGGCTGGTTTGTGGCAKCTGTGCTGCTCACCAAGCCCTGTATTTGGGGGTACAGAAGCATTTCTTTAGGATCTGTTGGGGAAAAAAGGCATCAGTAGGGACTGCTGTGCTAGGAAAGGGAAGAAGTGTATGGTTTGCTTGAGATGTGAGGGTGTAAAACCAGGTGCTTTTGCCTCCCTCTGTGTGCAGGACATGGGGAAACTCTGGGAGGAAAACACTGCCTGTGGTAGCCGTGGGTATGAGAGGCTGCAAGGAAAAGTTGGGTGTTTTATGTGTTTCCAAAGATGGGTTAATAGAGCTGGCAGCAAAGAGCTCAGGAGGTCCCTGGGAGGAGGAACACTGGAAGGTGACACGGATGGTGCTGATGGTCTCTGTTGAAAGGAGGGATTTCTCCCCAGGGCAGAGGAGATGGCTGGGAAAGGGACCCGTGTGCTTTCCTCCTGTCCCTGTGCCTCAGAGAGGAGCTGGGCTGGCTCCCCACAGCCACARTGCTGCCTCATCCCTCCTGGAGAGGGTCAGCTCAGCTCCCAGCTGCATCCAGCACGGAGCCAGGGGACAAGGGGACAACCTGGAAAGTCTGCAGCTGCCCTGGTGTGCCTGTGCGATCAAGTGAGCAGGCTGCACTCTGGATTTGTAGGARATTTTGCTCCTTTGTGGTGAAGTAGGCGGTATTTCTGCAGTTTGGAGTTCAGTACATCCAGTGCAGAGMGTCAGTGCTGGGGCTGTGGTGCCCATCTCCAGGAAGGGTTAGTGCTGAGATCTTTGAGTCCTTTAAAGAGCTATCTCAGGACATCTCATTATGCTGCTGCTGAGCTGCCCCTTTGCAATCTCTACTCTTCCTGCCCATCACTACTGCCTGTTGTGTTTTCATTTTCCAGCACTTGGGTCCTGGCCTTTGGCCAGAGAAACAAAAAAGTTTTATTCTAATTCCACATAAAGGTAAAGGGGTAGTGCTGTCTTCTGTGTTTGAGGTGAAGGCAAAGGGCTGAGCTCTGGGGAAGCAGGTGGATATTTCAGAGTCTGTGTGTTCCAGGAGCAAAACAGAGTGTGGAGAAAAACAAGGCTGTGTAGAGGAATCTGAACTATTTAGGGGACCTCTTGTTGGGTGCAGCTGGCCACTCAATCCTCTCCATTTCTGCCTGAGAAATGTCAATCCTAWATTCTGCTGGTTTGAAATATTCAGAGCGGCAAGCAAGCCATGAGGGTGGGTGTGCTGTATCAGGAAGACTGGAGAGCAAATTCCTCTCTCTTTCCCTGTGCCAGACTGGGCCCAGAAGGGAGCAGAGCCATCTGTGTTTCACTGCCTGCCCACGCTGGACCCTGGGCTGGTCTGTCCGAGGTGGGTGTGGGGCCAGAACCCTTCTCCCCACAGCTGCAGCCAACGTGCTGCGTAGGGGGATGCTGAAGTTCTCTATTCCTCCAAGGATTTCCRGATTACAGAGTTTGTTTTTCTGTTTTTAAAGGGATCAAAGTTTCTAAGCTGATTTTTCATTCAGATGTCTAACTGATAGCAGTGACAGTAGAGGAAATCAAAGGAGGGAATTATTGTCTGTGCATCTCAGTCATTCTCGTGGCTGCCTTTATCTGCCAGAACATTTCTGTTCCTTAAAGCCACACTTAACATAAACATAAAACCTTTTTGGCAGGTGGGCTCTGTGCTGGTACTTGGATTTTTGGATTTCTCTGTGACAGATGGAGTTTTTGTCCCTTTCAGATCTGGGGCTTTGCACTTACATTCTGTTTTCAACTGCTTTTTTATTTATTACTCATCAAAGGAAACAGCATGAAGGAAGCAGGAGAAAAAGAATATTTGGTATTTTTTTGAGGGGAAGAAAATACATTAAGATCTTCCATCAATACTTCATGAGCTTGGGGCAGTATTAGTATGTTTTTGTGAGCAGATTTSCTTGATCCAAAGTGTGATTCACTACCACAAGTAGGCTTGCAGTTTTGAGCTGTACGGTTCTGGGTACTGAAGAATTTGCCCTGAGAAGCTACTGGTGATGCTAGAGGACAATGCCTTTGCAYCCTCATAGGTGGTGGCCACCACATTTGAAATTTTAACGGTGCCAATCTTTATCTATCCATGGCATAATCTGATAAAACACCCTGGTACAGATCTGCCCAAGCTGAAAAGTGTTTCAAAGAGAAAGGGCTTCTTGCTGCACGGTCTGTTTGCCCGTGTCTGCTTTTTAGTCATGCCTGTAATTGAACTGTGAGTGCTCTCTGGGCTGGTCCTGCCAACCTCAGAYGGATGCGAGGCCTGGAGGGGCCACTTGACATCCAGACTCTCCATAACTATGGAAATTCAGACTTGACATTTAGGGCATGGCCTGGGCTTCTGCGGGAGGCAGCTGTGGAGAGCTGGGTGATGCCTGCAGCTCTGGCTGAATCAAAAGGTGTGAAAAAGGCAGGGCACAGATCTTCCTTCTGCTCTCCCCCCTTCCCTCCCTGCTTCAGCCCCGATTTCATATTCCAGACAYCCCTGCACCTGGTGCCTCCATGGTGTGAGTGGGAGTTCAGTGGCAGAGCAGCCTTGTCCAGGAGGCAGAGCGAGCCCAGCTTGGACAGGAGAGCAGCCCCTCCTTTCCATCACCTGCTGTGCTGYTCTCATCAGCCGCCCCCACAGAAAATAAACACGACTCCATGTCTCTGGCCAGTGCAGCCAGATCTCCCTGTGAAAGCAAATCAGCTCACCTGCTCAAARCTGATCCAAAACAGGAAACAAGATGCTGAAATCAAGATCCTATTCAAAACTCAGCCTGTGCATGATTATTCTTTGTCTTACCGCTCCTTGAGGATGCTTAGAGGGCGTTAATGACTTGTCTTTCACTCAGAGAGATCCCAGAGCAAATTGTACATTGTACACGGCGTGATCAACGTGTTCTGCAGTCAAAGGCACGCCTGGGCCGCACCGAGGCGTGTTTCATTTGTACTGCAGGGCCATTAGGGGCATGGAAAATAATAATTTGTCAAGCTCCCACTTAGCACAGTGCTTGAGCTCACCCATGAGCCCAGGGCAGCTGCTGGCCTTCCTGGCTCAGCTGGGGCTGGGGGCTTGTGTGGAACTCAAGAACCCCCACTTGCAGGTATGTGTGCCAGTGAGAGTTCAATCTGCATTCATGATGTTGGGGTGCAGCTCCCTAAGGGGCAGTTGTTCCACACAACGCTGAATTTTCCAGGGGAAATGTACAGGTTTGCCTTTAAGCAAACTGCTTAGGATTGGTGGCAGATAAACTGAGATTTGGTAGTCATTAGCCAAGATAAATTAGAATTGCTCASATAGCAGTTATTCTCCAGTTAGATTCTTCCTCTTGCAGGATTCATCCTGGAAATAGCTGATTAAGGCTTTGGTCTTGAGTTTTCTCAAAAATCGTATTTGTTCTCTCCATTTTCACCTCTGGTCTGATCAGAGGAGTGGGCTGTGAAGTGGTGCTGGTGAAGAGAACCAGCAGCACTGTTTTTCCTGCAATCCAAGTCTGAATTTCATTGACTGTCTCCAGTTGTAAGGAAGATCCAGAGGTCTGGTGGGATCACAGGCAGAGACAGTGAGAGGAGCAAGTGGATTGAGTATCAAGGTTTCCTAAAAACAAATCTCACTACCACAGATAATTGAATAGATCTTCTCTGTTCATATTCCAGGTTTGTGAACTCAAGAGACACACTTTAACGTGCTTCATTTTACCCCCAATTAACTTTAATTCATCTTTTCTTGAGCTCTCGAGAATGGAAATCATGCCAGATTGGTTGTCTTAATTTCTTCCAAAAAAAAAAAAGAGACAAAAAAATGTGAGGTTCACACTGATTGCACCAAATTCTTTAAAATAAGAGCATTCGAGTGAACTATTAAATGTTCACCTCTATGGAAATAAGGCTCTGTGTGCAAAGTGGAGAGCCTGACAAGTGATTATTACTTTCTGTGCAATSTAATTGCCTTGAAGTAACTTAGAGAAAAAAAAAAAAAAACCAAACCCTCTCACTTTTAAGTCATTCATTTGGAAGGGTCTAATGAGTAACATTAAAGAGTCCTACCAGAAAAACACATTTGTAGGGGTAAGCCACTGCCATTCCATTTTTCATGGAGATTAGGATGCATTAACTATGACTACAGTTCTTGTTGTCCACAGAGGCATGAAACTTGCTTTGGTGTGAAAAGAGTGGAAGGAAATAGCAATTTCTGTGGGTCTGAAGTTGGCCTAAGTGATGCCATTTTGCATGGACACTGCATTTTGCAGAAAGGAATAGTTTGCATCCAGCATTTTCTTTTTTCTGGTTCCCCCCACTTTTCAGTTCCCAGGGATGCTCATTTTCTCACAGCTGTGACTGCTGCACTGGGTTCTGTGGAAAGGAGAGGGTGAGACRTAAAATAAGGGAATAATGCTGAGTGAAAACAAGAAATAAGGTTCTGCAGGTACAGAGCTTCTCAGGGAAGCAGTTAAAATAGACAGAARCCTGTTGGACTTGGATTCTTCCAACATTTGAACACTGAAGTGTAATCAGTATCACAGTCTGGGAGTGCAAGTGTGGCAAAGCAAGGTGGAAATGTCACAACCAGCAGCAGAAGTGTCCCTTGTCTTTGACTGAAGTTGTTTTGCCAGCAAAAAGTTATTCTTATTGCTTTGTAACTCTTTAACCTGGCAATAAAGTCTCCTGTCTAACAGGAACGCTCGTTATTGCTGCCTGATCACCTAAAATTGCTGTGCAAGAGGACAGAACCTAATGGCCACGGCGYTATCCCCACGGAAGGAAATGATCCATTAGCAAAATGCTATAAACTGGCAGGCAGGAGGGCAGCTAAGCATTTTGACCCTATTAGCCTGCAGATAGCAAACCTAGTAATCCTAAATGYGATTGCCTCAGAGATAAGTTTAATTACTGAAAATGCTACAACTGCAGAAAGCCTGCGAAAATCCATCTTTCTTTGGTAGTAAAAGGAGTGAGATGGTCCAGCAGCTAGAAAAGGAGACAAAGAGCCCARTATTAGTCCATTTCTTTCTTATGTAATGCTAACGCATGAAATACACCAACTCTCTCCACAGAGTTATGGGATGCCCTCTTGGATAAGTTGTTTCTGCTGCATTTTCCTTTTTTCCTCTGTCTCATCTGGATGAGGCCCTCAGTTCTGAATCGGTGGGATATGTTGTGTCCCATCTTTCCAGTCAGAGGGTACTGGGAAAGTGTGGCCACAGAGCCATGGGCCCAGGAAAGTGAATTCCATGAGCAAAACTCCACAGTGCTGTTGTGGCCGTGACAGGAGATTTGTTGTGCGAGGTGGGAAACTTCTTGGAAACCAAAGTATTGTCCTTCAGAAAGTTTTAGTACCAAGCATAATAACTATTAATTCAATCAAGCATCCAAGTGGTGGTGTGAAATATGACATGGGTGGTTTSTGACATTCCTTTGACAGTTGATCCTTCTGGGAATGAAGGCCCAGGAAGGCAATTTGTGCTGCAGCTGAGGTCTGGAGGCAGCAGTTCTGAGGGACAGGCAGTTTGCTGTCCAAGCTTTGTGTCCTCAGATCCGGTTCAATGCTTCAGGGGCAGAGTGGTTCAGCTGTGTGACTGTACAAATCATAAATAACTACGCCTATATCCAGCTGTAGACTTACAGAATGTTTTTTTTCACAGCACTGTCTCTCTTTCTGTGAAAGCAGAGGTGTTAATATTCCAGGTTATCATTAATTTAGGCCCTTGGTGGTGGTAATTCACTGGTAGCTTCCGTCTGCTTTAAATGAAAAGGCTATTTACGGTGCTTGAACTTGTTATAAAAAATTCCACTATCAACAGCTAAGGGAAATACCAGGAAAGTCAAAAGGTTTTGCTGGGTGGAAGCCCAAGTATTATAGAACAGTCAAAGTTATCTCAGTGAAGTCTCGATAATCTCCACCATGTCCACAAAGAGAAGTCTCATTCTAGTAGCATAGCCATGGATGGGGGTAGAAAGAAATTGTTGTGCAGGTAGAGCTGAATGTTAAAGTGGTGATTTCTGCTTTTTTCCCCTCATTTTTTTATTTCTCAAGAATAAAATTAAGGCTTAAAATTCAGAAGTCAGGTGCATCAGATAATGTCCTGTTCAGTGCCAGTTGTACTGTGTTGTGCTTTGGGAAGTAATAATCTCTTTGCTGGAAGAGTTTGGCACATTGAGTGTGGGCCCTGTGTGTTCACCTGCTGGTATGAAGAGAGATGGTTATCAACCTTCTGAAACTACTTGTGGTGTGAGATGGTGAGAGCCTGAGTGGAGATGTTGGTATCTATTGTGGGGTGTCAGAGTGGCAACCCATGGAAGCAACTCAGAATTTCCACAGACGTGTCCTCAGAGCCTTTTTAGTTCAGTGTTTAGAACCTTTCCGGCTAATCCATGGGGAACAGAGCATGGCTGAATCCACAGGGGGGGACTCAGGCAGCTCAAGCCACGAAAAGACAATATTCCCTCCCTGRGGGAAGATGCAGGGAGATCCTGGATGCCTTCTCCCCAGTCTGAGGGACTGGAAATAAACYCAGCTCTCCTGCTTAGCTGAAAGCCAGTGGGGACTTTGCATCTGTTCTTTCAAATGTGATCCGATGGGCAGGAAAAGTTAAACTTCAGRGTACTGCTGTGCATTTATCTGACCCAAATGGTTTGCAAAACAGTCTCTATGACTGAAGAGAAATAACTGTGCTCTTCAGCAGCTCAATAGCAGAGTATATCAATCATGTGGGAAAAACCCCTACCCTGCCCACTAATTGAAACCGGAGTTGATTAGCAGCGGGTGCAGCACCCGCTGTCGAGGCAGGGAAAGGGGTTGTTAAGGAATCACCTGGGAAGGACTGGCATTGCTGATGAGCTGGAGGGAGAGCCGTGCCCTGGTGCCACTGCAGGAGATGGACTGATGAACTGACACTAAAAGGGATKAGCCCCACTGCTGGTGGAGATGCAGCAAAGGGGGTTTGCTTCCCCCTTCCCAGGCTTTGGAGCGCTCCTGCATTGGGAAAAGCCTCCAGCAAGTCTGAGACTTCAAAAGACCAGATGTGAGAATTTTGTTTTAATGCGCTGACACTAAGCTCGGGGTCGTCGGTAATATCTTGAAGAAATAACAAGTGATTGTGTAAATATGTGTCCCCCAGCCGTCTGCTTCTGTTAGACAGTGCTGGGTATTTTATCACAAATTAATCATGCATTCTGACAGTAGCCRGAGTGGCATTTTCTGCTAAACTTATCCCTTTAATTAAATGTAGATGCTCCATCTTCAGGCTGACAGTCTCAGGACACCTGTTTAATTTTTTAATTGGGGCCGGTGCTTTGCCTGTTCATTGTGCTTTTTTCCTTTTTGCATCTTCTCATCCCCACACATGCTCACAAAATGTACCAGGCAGAGCTAYGGATATTGAACAGGACAGGCTGGGCTGACAGCTAAGGTCACTCCAGCAAAGAGCCAGAGTGCTCCTGTGCTTGAACTGAGAGGGCTGCTGTGTCTGTTAAATGCAGATTGACAGAAGTGTCCAAGGGACAACCTTTCTTTTYCATGGGAAGCATTTAATTACTGCTTTGCATTCAGTGGAAACGCTCACAAGATTCTGCACTCACATCTCCCTGAATCACGATGTGTCTGATCACAGTTTTCTTTCTCTTCCATCCGGCCTGCTTGAAATGTGTTTGAGAGAGATTTTTGTGAGGGATTTGGAGAATTAAAATGGCCCTTTTGATCCTCTTAGAATACCAAAACAACGAGTGGGTGAGCTGCTCTTTTCTTRTGAGAATCTGGATGTGTGTGTCTTTGCTCTGTGCAGTTTCAAAAGGTTGGTTTGGAAATATTGTCTTGTTTAGTGATTATGTTCTGAAGTGAGTGTTTTGTGCCTCATTCCTCCAAATGGAGGATTTGGCATTTTCTTTACTTTTTGTTGGATTCATCGTGCTTTTCTGAAGTCTAGAAATACGTGGGGTTTTTATCATAGTTTTTAAAGAATACACTTTGCATTTTTAGTGCCTTTCCAGCTATGGATCTTTGAAGACCTCACAAATGAGCAGCCTKGTCTGGTGGGAGCTGTCCCTGACYGTGGGGAGGGTTTGGARCAAGATRATCTTTRAGGCCCCTTCCAACCYAACCYATTCTATGAATCTGTGATTGTAATTAATCTACACATCACTTCGGGTCTGGTTTTGCCTTGCTTTGTGGAAGAAACTGAAGGATCTTCATCTCCTTCTTGCCCCCTGAAAACGTCATTCTTAGCAAACATCTTTTCTGGGCGCTCCAGTTCAGTAAGGAAGGGAAACATGGCTYGCTCTGCTCATTTTGCACCTGTTTTTACAGAGCAATTTGCGAGGTAACAGCTGTCAGATGGCTTCTCGTGGAAATGAGGCCTGGAATAATGCACCACTTATTCAATTGACTTGGGTCAGCGTGCAGCAGGGCTGCTTGCACAGTTAATTCCCATGACTGTACCTTGCACCCCACTCGTGTCACTGGTGTTTCAGGCTTTGGCAGGAGCAAAGTAACTTTTCAGTGCTGGTGTTTTTTGTGATGGAAGAGCTGCTCAGAATCCTTCCCTGTGACCTCATGTGTGGCAGTCTGCCAGCCTGCAGTCCCGTCTACATTGCATCATGTGTGGTTCCCCTGCTCCTGGGTACCTGCGCTGCCCCACATCACCTGGATGTGATGGCATTTCTCTGTCCTGATGCTGGCACCAAGATAGAGGTGTCACCCTGCTTTCTGTTTGTGACAAGTAGCTGTGAACTGCAGGATACCTGTGTTTATAATGTGGACTTCACTCTCCTCTCGAAGCACTTTTCCTCATTTGGGCTGGACTCATTGGTACAGAAGGATTTCTCCAGAGCCAGGAGCCTTTTCCTGAAATGGTGCACAGAAGGTGCATTGCAGGCACTTGAAGCCCTAACTCGGGATCCTGACTCAGGATGGAGAGATGGGAAAGCTTTCAGTGCCTGAATTCAGAGTACAGGACTGGRGAGGGCTGCTGCAGAGGAGATGGATCAGGCTGCAGGGAGGGAGAGATCCCAGGCACTTTATTGTTAGATGGAAGTTGGGAAGGGAGGCTGAGGGTCTCTTTGGGGTTATTCTCRATTTTGGGAAACATTCTTTCCCTTAAATACAGCACTCACTGAAGGGCTGAAAATGGGTGAAGGGCTCTCCCTCAGTTCTCCTCTCTTTCTCCATGCTCTTTTAAATGGCACTCTCAGGAGCAAAGGGCTGCTGTTTTCACAGCAGCACAGTGCCTGGAGACTGTTCCCAGGTATACCTTGGCTCTGTGTGCTCCCTGGGGGAGCAGACTTTGTGWTCAATGCCCTACCACGTTCAGAAACCCATTTTTTTACAGCAGACTTGTTGTTATTATTATTATTATTTTGCTGGTTTGGAATGTTTTAAAACAGCTATACTTGAGGATGTTTGAGTTTTTCCCTTTGTATTAATGTTCTCCCTTCCAGAAAAAGGCTAGACAAAAAAGAGAAGCTTGGCTTCTTTCACAAAAACATACGTTAACAAATAGCAGTGGGACACTAATCCTGTCTTTGGTTCCTTTCTGGATTGTTTTTGTAGYTTTATTTTTTTCCTGGAATATGGAGCACACAGCAAACTCGGTGGGGACTTGGAGAGGGGACCAAAAGGGACTGTGGGCACTGCTCACTGACTGAGCAGAGCTCAGAGCACTGCACTGAGGATCTGAATGTGAAGAGTTAGGAGCCAGARTGAAATGCTGAAGATGAAATGGAAACCCTGACGAATGGTGATTGTTGTTGAAAGCRCTGACAGCCACCTGCAGGTGCTGCTCTGGCAGAGCTCCCCAGCACAGCAAACCCTTAGGTGGGGCTGTCTGGGTCCTGCTCACACACCTTCCCCTCCAGGGCTGGRCTCTGGCTGCTCTGGACACATCCCAGCAATTAACAGCAGTCTTGCTCTGGATCTTTCCACCCTGATTCAGAGCACTGAGGCAGTGCAGAGTGCTGTGTGAGCAATGTGTGGGGCTGCTCCCCAGTCTGGCACTGATGTGGAAGTCCATATGAAAACCCTGCTGTTTAAGAAATACTTTCCCTTTTACCCCWCTCTTCTGGGATTTGCCCAGGAATGGCTGGTGTCTGATAGCCTGATAGCATTTGTGAATGAGTTGGTCACAGTCCAATCCTTAATAGCCATCTGTATTTGCCTTCATCAGACCTCGATCCAGCTCGGTTGCTCTGATTAGCAAAACCCCAGAGAGGCCCCTGGCTAAATATCACAGTGAGCAAACCTCAGCCTMCAGCTCTGGGCTGGCTCCATCACACCGAGAGGCAAAGGGATGAGCTTTTTTTTTTTTTCTTTTTTTTTTAGCCACTGATGACGCTGTTTTGTCAGAATCTTTGTTTCTCATCCAAATTGTTTTGGGCCGGGTTCCGATTCCCTTAAGTCTGCCTTCATTGTAGCTTCGTTTGCCTGTAGCCATACCAGTGAAAATAATTAAAGAGTAAAGGATTACTTGGTGTGAAGAAAGGTGGAAGAATTGGGCCCTTGATTAAAGCACTAAAAATAGCAAAATAGAGTTTCAAAGAAGATGTAATTACTTCTTTTATCTGCCCAGCTCTTATCACTTGTGACAGTTACTGGGTGTCTCTTGGTGTGTTTTCAGACCTGTGACTTGATTGCATATTGCAGAGGCTTTTATGCGGCTCCTGAACATTGCAGCAATCTCTGCTTAAACAAATGTAACAATGGCAGTCAGGTACCCATTGCATTTGCTATTTTTGCCCTGTCAACTCATCCTTTCAAAAGACACAATCTGAAATCAGTTTCTTCCATATTTATTCTCCATCAGTGAACTCCCAGATCAGATTTGCTCAAGGTTTAAAGCCAAAACAAGGTTTCTGTGCTGAATGCTCAGCCTGGCATCTAAAACTCAAGCTGTGTTCTTCCTGCCGTGTCAGCAATCATGGTGCTGGAACCAGCCCTTCACTGGAAATTTTGCTGGAGGTGCAGGATGTGGAAAAAAAATCTGCTTTCTGGTCTACGCAAATTTAGTTATCAGAAAGCTGAATATGTATTAACCCAAAGTTTTTTTTTTTTCTTTTGCAATGGGCAAGCTCTGATGTTTTCAGAGATGCTCCAAGGTTGTGGAGGTGCTGTAGAGTGGAGAGTGGGACCATGGGTGAGGGACAGGCTTTGAAGCAGCAGTGGGTGGGACCACAGCATCCTTTAACTGATGTTGCCCTTCTGTTTAAGAGCAAACAAAGAAATACCTCCTTCAGTGTTTAGTCCTTATTGTTTCCTGGTGCAGCCCATTAAAAAGACAAATGGGTGTGCAGCAGCCCCCAGCACTGTCCCATGTGCTGTGGCTGAGATACAAATGACAGCTTGACAATTTCCTGCGTGTTTTCTCAGCAAGGTTCTTTTTAATTGTTAGAAGGTTTTCTCTTCTTCCATTAGTGTGATGTCATTACACTGCAGCTCATGGGATTTTACACTAAATTTTTCATGCTGGGATGCAGAAGTAGTTCTATTTTTTCCCCCCCCGCTTGTCATGGTTTTGATTAGGAATTCAACTGATCCCTGTCCAGAAGAGCCTTTATCAAAATGCAGCTARGGAATTAATAAGCAAAAAGTACAGGAAAACTTTTTGTCAGAGTTAGAACAATAAGCATTCCCAAAGCTTCTTAGTCTTCTGTCTGTCTCTCAGCCCTCTTAGCTTGAACAGGGAGATAAATTAATATTCTATTAAGAAAGTTTTGCTTTCTTCTTGTTGAGATGATTTTGGCTTGAATGACCTGCTGTGTGCATGGGAAGTTGTTACGGATCTTGTGAGGAATAAACTATGCTTTGGWTACTCGGGAACGTTCTCTGTTCATTACAGTTCCTTTTTTTCTCTCCAAGTTTCAGTGTTTTGGATCTAGTTGGAAGACCTTTGGCAGAGGCAGGATGACAGTTAGTTAGAAAGTCAGCTGTGTTTTCTGAAAATATAAAAAGCCCAAATGTCAGTGTAGTTTCTGTGTGTTCTTACAATTGAGCCAGTTGGGTAATCTAATTTTTTCCCCCCGAGGTTAAATCAAACCGTGCTTATTTATTTCGAAGGACAAACCTTCCCCCCAGTTCCTTTCTCTGGGGCTAGACTTGAAGTGTGCAATCTATGGGAGGCCATCTGCCAGTGCAAGGAACGTGAGCAGAAATGCCTTTCCCTTAATGAATGAGTTTACTTGCCATTAATATCGTTGATTGGTTTCCTGACAAAATATTGCCGTGCTGAACAGAGAGCTGCCTTGTCTCCCATCCAGGAGCTGCTTATCAGCGCTGACAAAACAAGCTACTTCATTGTACGCTTTCAGAGGATTGTGAAATTTCTTAAAGCAAGTGGCAAAAGGTGATTTCTTCCTTTTTTTTTTTTTTGTTTCTTTCAAGTCTGTGCATGCCAAAGTCTTGACAAGGTGAAGCCCCGTGCGGTGTATTTGTTGGCATATTTCCTTGCCCTTCTGAAAGTCTGTTTTGATTGCGCTGGTTTTCTGCTTTGTACCTTCGAGCAACAACTCAACTTTAACAATGCATGCGAAAAACTCCACAMAGAGTTAGTTTTATGTGATGGCTGGCTTGGAAACAACCCTTTTCTGTGACTTACATCCCTACTTCCAGCTGCCAGCTGAGATATATAGTGCTTACTCCACTGGATAGCAGTTATACAAATTGCACTTGTGTGGGCAGCACCTGTCAAATCCTCAACCTAAGTACTCAACTTGGAGCCCTAAAGACTTTATTCCCATGATTTGTTTTTATTCCTCCTTTCTGTTGCGTGTCATCATTACTTCTGGAGCCACTGATTGCTATCAGCTAACTTAACCTGACAGGAAAATGGTATCCTCGAAGGTGAACCCCTGAAATCTTAGTGGAAGATGGCTCATGAGCCACTTGTATGATGATATTGAAAATATTCCATATTGAAAATGTCAGCGTGGACGCAGCTGCTCTTAGATAAAAACCAGCTTTTTCTCGGAGAAGAGACTCACATGGGAGAGCTTTTGGACAGGCTTGGCTGCAGGAGGGATTTTGGGGAAAGGTTATGCYATCTTGGTTGCCTGTTTGGTCAGTGATGAGGGGGGAGTCTGCTGGGGAGGTGGCTTCATCCTGTGCCTGCAGAGGCTGGAGACTGTACCCTGTGCAGAATTTAAGTCCAACTGAGCTCTTCCTGTGAGGGTGGTGGGCTTGTAAGACCTTTCACTTTAACTTGGCTCTTGTCTCTCTGAGTGCCTCAGTCAATTTTTCCCATGCAGAGTTTGCTGGGAGAAGCAGACAAAGGCTGACAGGCTTGGAGAGTTGATTCAGCTGCTGCTCAGTCCCAGTTCAATCCACACTCAGCTTTTCTAGRAGCAGAACTGGGCTGGGAGCTCTGGGGCTGACAGCTCCTTAGTGTGTGAGTTTTCCAGCCCCTGAAGCTGTACCCTAAAACTTTGAGCAAGGACTGCTGAGCCGAGGACTTGAGAAGGGCAAGGGGAGAGCAGAGATTTTCCCAAATCCCTGAACTTTCCATTCAGGGCTGGTTCTCGGCTGTTTGCCTATCTTTCTCTTTGCATTTAAGATTTAAAATGTTAGGAAATTGTGCTGTTTTGCTTTTGGAATGGCAATTTAACTCTCCTGTAATCCTCAGCTGTTGTCTCAGTGACAGTGACAGGAAATCTGGAAGAACTGTGGTTTGGTGCCAGGGTGAGACGTGTTTGTCTTGCCTTCCCAAGGAATTTAGGAATTGCTGTACTACATCATGCCTCCTGATTACCAAAGCTATTACTGTCCCTCTAAATAAGCCTTGTTCTCTTCTCCCTGTCACCCCCAACTCTGTCTTCTCTGAGCTGGACTGTGCCCAGATCAATATTCTCCAAACCCTTTGATTTTCACATGTGCCACTAAATCTGTACCCCGTGCCCTGTTTGGGTGTAATTAGGGACCTCATGTGATGGCTCACCTGCTTGTGGCTGTTACAGAGCAGATTTCCTTGCTGTCCATCCTGGCACATCCCCTTGCTTTGTTGGATACTCTGAGATTAAATCTGGTTTTCACTTCATTAAGTGACTCTGAAACATGGACTCAAACCAAAGCCCGAGCAGATGACAGCCTTGATCGTACTGTGGATGTTTTTTTTCCCCATCTTTGAGTGGATGAGTTTGTAGCTTTCATAATGATGTTTGGCTGTGTGTGAATGGGGCTGGGATGGCAGATTGCCCAAGGCGTTGTGACTGATCTGGAATGAGCTGGGAGCCTCCACATCCTGGGGAAAGAGGGACTTGGCAGGCACTCTGTCCCATCTCCTAATGTCCTTGGCTTCAGGAATTTCTCATTTCTTTAGCAGAGTAGCCCAGGCAGGCCCAACATGTCATGAAGCAAATCTGCTGCAGATGAAAATGGCATTCTCRTTTCTTAGCAGATCCCATTTGAATGGCAGCACGAGCCTGGAGATCATCTGCTGCGTGCWCTCTTTGCTCTGAGCTTGTCCAGACGGCCAAAAATGTCATCTGCCTCACACCAGATGTTCACCCTTCCTCCACTGAGGCTCTGCACTTCTTTCCTTGTTCCTTACTCTTGAAATAAATCTCCTATAGATGTTATCACTCAGACTGAAACTAGACAGTCTCCCTTGGAGTGACACACACCCAGCTGATGCCAGAGTAGCTCATCTTGCTGAGCCCTCCCCATGACAGCTGCTGCTGTTCTTGCCACCAGTCCCTCCCAACATCCTTTTTTTTTCAGGCCTTTGCACACCCAGGTGTGTAAGATGGAGGTGAGGGACACCRTAACCTAGTGACCCCCAACTAGAGGAACATGTAAAGCCTCAGTGTGAAGGTTGGTGTCCTGCAGGAATTCTCCCTTCCCTCTCTCAAATCAGCATGGATGCTGGCAAAGGGCAGCTGTTGATGGACTAGAGGGGTTGGGGACTGCAAAAGCCCCCAAAAAAGGGATGGGTGTGGTCTTWTGGGATCATGTGGACACTTGTATGACAATCCTCCATTAGGATGATACTAGATTATGGTCTATTTTATGTCATAATATACAAAAAGAAGTTCCTATATAATATCTTTATATCAGCTATCCTTGTGCCATGAAAGCATCTCCAGTTTGTTTTGTTTCTTATGTTTCTTTTCCTGTGTTTAATTTTGCCTCTGGAGTTCCTAACTCTTCCTACAAGAAGTGAAACCACCCCTAACTGGGAAAAGGCTCTGAGATCTTGAATTGTTAAAAATGTACAACACGTTGCACAGTGAAAGGAAAACTTTCTGTACTTTCTGTTCCTCTCTCCTTCCTCACCCTGTGCCCACCTAGCATTTCTATAACGTAAATATAATTTGGACAGAAATTTCTGTTCTAAATTCCCTTTCTATGACTGAATAGGGCATGTAATCCCTACAGTAGGATTACTTTCACTTATGATGCTCTCTTTGAAGATTTATTGTTCTTTAAACATTCCTTGGATGCTGCTGGATGATTTGAATTTGATCCATTTTTTTCCTTCCAGATAGCAAGAATCCTGTGCATTGCTTTTGTTGCTTCTTTTTCTGTAACATGAGTCAAATGATGCAACTAATTACAAGGAAATGAAAGGCTGCCTGGTGTTTATTAGGCCCTGACTGTGTGGTCTGTGCCTCTTGGAACAGGAAATCACAGTCCCTGCTTCAGTGCTCTCATGAGCTGAACAGGACAGTGRGTATTGCATTCCAGCAAGCAAGGTCTGGTGAATCAGATCCCCAAAGCTTGGTCTGAAAGCTGTTTGTTGCAATTTGTTGGTGAGTTTGTTTGGAAGGAGTCACCAAAACTATGTCTGTGCAGAGACACAGGGAGGATTGTGGTCAGGCACGTAAGAAAGAGCAGATTTTATGCATGGKTGGAAGGTGAGACTTCCACAAGAGTGAGCACAAGAGAGAAGCTGTTTGGGAGCCTGGAAAGGGAGCAAAGGGGGGAGGATGAATGGTTGGAGAAATGAGTGGGAAGCAGGAAGCTTGGATTTGGAGTGGTAGCTGAAATGCAGCCAGTGGTGTGGAAAAAAAATGGGATTGGGCACAATGAACGCAGGAAAAGAGAAGAATTGCAGAGGAAGAACATTGGGCTGGCAAAAGCGAGTGAGAGACTAAAAGCACCAAAGTTTGACTGTAGATGGACAGTGAACACAAGTTAGACCAGTCCTGGATTCCTGAAAACAAAACTTGAGGTTCGACTGAGCAAATCAGAAGTGAGCAAAAGCAGATGGCAGAGTGGTTTGAGTCCCTGAAGATAAACAAGAGAGTTTGGAGCTTAGCAACGGCATTATTCCCAACAAAACATTAAATAACTCTTTCAGACTGGTTTGGTTTTTTCCTCTTTCTTTTTGGAGTGCAGAGCATGGCTGGGTTTAGTGGTGGACTGGATCTGGCCTGGGAGCTGGGCCAGGGTGGCTGACACAGTTTGAGGAGCTGGGCAGCTCCAAAGCAGGGGTTGGGTGTTGGACTCTCCCTCTGTTCCCCTCCCCTCAGTCCACAGGTACCTGCCCCTAATGCAGGTAATGCCAAGTAAATAAAACAGCAGGGGAAGAGGATGGAGAGCGGTGCAAAGCTGCAGCCTGTTCTGCAGGAACTGGGATGTAACTCCTGCACGGAGCTGGGGTTGGCTGGCAATGCCTGCCACAATTACAGTTTCTTCTTTTCTAGCTGTGTTTTTCTCAGAGGTTGATTTGCATAATGCAATGCAGTGATGGGGTGCTGACGTGTGGCATGGTCCAGTCCAGCTCCGGGATGGATTATTTGCATTAATGCCCATCAGCTGCTGCTGGCAACTCCTTTTTTATTTAAAAACGAGATCTCCCGTGCCTCCTTGCTATACCTGCCAGCTAAYCAGCAGGAGATGGGACATCAGATCCCTGTCTCTCCTTGCAGTGTCTCTGGATTAAGATTGGAGATGGTAATGCTCTGGAGAAACAGCCACTGCAAGCCAGCTGGGTAATTTCCCTGCTCTGCTTGTGGATGTGATTTTCAAAAGGCTGCAGTGTCAGTGAAGTGAGATGATGCGTGTGCCAAATTCCCATTGAACTCATCCTGCTTCTCGCTTCCCAGCCCAAATTCCCACCCCCATCCTGTGTAATGAGTCCCTGTGCTGACACAGYTCCTGCAGTGCTTACACGCTTCTGCTTGCTGGGGTGGTTTCGTGGGCTGCTCAAACCCCTCACAGCTGAAGAAGTTCCCTCTCATTTTGTCCAGTGGGTGGTCTGACCCTGCAGGGAGGGTCTCCAGGGGCTGAGTGCACTGTGGCATTCCCTGGATATGAACCCTGGCACGTTCAGCTGTAGCTGTGAGATCGGGGAGCAGCTTACAGAGGATTTTTTTGAAAAACTGGAGTGCAGAGCTCAGGCTTGGGCAGCTGAGAGTGACAGGTGAACTGTGAATTAATGTGTAAAAAGCCCTGGGAAAGTTCACAATGGTGTACATTGTGATGAAGTCCCTACCAAGCTATGTTGTGTCTGCCGAGCTGGATGCGTTTTGTGATCCTTTAATTGCCCTTTAAGCTCTCCTTCCCCTTTAGCAAGACTTTCTGCTTTTTCTCTACCCCCTCATTCTCCCGCACAGTAACCACACATTGGTTTATTTCTTTGCTCACTGCAAGCTGAATAGGGACATGTTTTACAGATGCTGAGATTAAATGGGGTCTTCTGGAATGTTTCAAGAGGGACCAGGCCCCTTGAGCTGACTGCAAAAAGTCCAGGATTGCACATGGGCAGCAGACTCTGAGGGCTGATGTGAGGGGTGAGTAGTTCCTCCATGTATCAACCGCCTGCAAGTGGTTATAAAATAATCCACCACAGAATGGGAAAAGGTTGCAAACATATGGAATTATTTATTTGGCTACCTTTGAGCTAGAAAAGAAAATAAAGCTGTGTAATTTTACCTCGAGTAGGTGTAGGATATGGTGTTATTTTTTGGAGATCTCTTTTAGTGCTTGGTGCTAAGGAAGGATGTGTTTCCAGGGGGCCTTTTTGGACCAGGCAGGAGGCACTACCATATGAAACTCCAGCTTGTTTCTGTACCCCCAAGGTGACTGGGATGAGGTCAATAATCTGCTGCTTGGGACTCAGATATTGTGGGTTGTTTGGCTTTGCCCTGAGAAGGAAGGATAGGAAAAAAAAATAAAGCAAAAATAGTAGGTTACTATGGGCAAACAGYCACATTGTGATCATTTGGTAGTCAAGTGCTGTCTTGAATCCTGGCTGCCTTAGGTTGGGATTGTGCAGGGTAAATCTGCTTGGCATTATCCCCTAAAAAGGGGGACTGTGGCTGTCTGTGTCCCTGAAGGTGGCACCCCTTGCTCTCGAGCAGAGTCAGAACSGTGGGTGAGGGCTTTCTCTGCCAGCACTGCAGCTGGAAGAGGGAACATCCTTCAGGAAGGTCACACGAAGGGCTGCAGAGGAAAGTGGGAAAGCAGACATCATTAAATGCCTCTTTGATCCTGGCTTTTCTTACGTGATTGTCTGGAGTGGAGGAGGGAACTGATCCAAAGAATCCTTTCAAGTCCTTGACCAGTGCTTGCTCACTTGCAATTGCTTTTTACAATCGCCACTTTAAAAATGAATATTTGCATAAACAGGCATGAGCTGGACCAAAACAATCACAAAAGAAAAGCTGGTTGGAAGCTGTTTCTGGTAGCACTGTCTGCAAACAAAACAAGATGTGCAGCACAAAACCTATTAACTCGATTTGCTATATTTATGCTTTGTGTGCTCAGGAACAGCATGTTGCTATGGGCCATCGTGTAATCCAAATTGCCTTGCAGGGGCTCAGAGGTTTAAACCATTCCAGAAGTTTCACAGCACTCTCTTCCCTCCAGAGGCCACCTGGCAGCACTGCAGATTTCCACATGTGATTTTCATCTAAGGTCTTCCCCAGCTATATATAAATCACGGCAGCGAAATCATCTGAGGATGCTGGGAACTCTGAAAAAAGCCYTTTGGGGCTGGGATGTAAACAGGGCCTTCCTGATGGGATTTCATTTATGTTTCATTGAGGCTAAATTCTTCCCTTGGTTACGCTAKGCTGCTCTTAAAATAAATGGTTTAAAACTGGTTTTGAAACTGGGGGTTTTTTTGTTTGTTTGGGTTTTTTGGGTCTTTTTTTTCATGCTCTTTCATGTGAGAGCTGCACTGGGTCAGCTCTGCCTGAAAGACTGAGGCTGTATTTGAGGTATTACCCAGAAAGTATCTATTAGTGTTTTGTCCATGGCATGAGTGCCTGGGAAGTCTTCATRTGGCTGCTCTGAGAAGGAGGAAATGGTGGCTTGTCTTTACAAAACTTTGTTTTTGGGAAAAGGACTTTGGACTCACCCACCACRCTGATAAAAAAGTCCAGAAGTGAGGTGGTGGGTACAGCTGCTTCCTGAGTACCTTTGGATTAGCAGGTAAAATGATGGAAGTGTGGTGTTGCTCTTATTAATTATATTTTTTTAGCTGGAAATTGGAGTCAGCAATTCCTGCTGTCACTGYAAACCATGTGTTGCTGCCCCAGCTGACAGAATAGGTGCATGTGCAATTAGTCCTGAGGTAAAACATGAGAGAACTGTTTAGTTAGCATTGGCTCAGGTGCTGTGGGCCAGGAATTAACACACATTCAGCAGAATTTGGCATAACTGCAGGGGTTTTGGCCCAAATCTTGTCATTCATTACCTCAGGGCTCTGGAGAAATCCTTCAGTAGTCACCTATTCCCAAAATCCAATTCCTGGTTGCTGATCAAAACTGTTTGAGGGTTTGTTTTGCCTTTAAATACTAAAACTGGTTTTATTTTTGGTGCTTGATATCAGTGGTGGGTAGAAGTGATTAATTCCTTCTGAACTAAGTGGGCTTTAAAAAAATAATGCAGCAGGTGGATGATGTAGTGCTGCTACAACTTTCCTTTAATGTCAGAGAGTGAAACGTAATTGCATCAAGCAGTGGTTTTGAAATATCAGATGTCCATTAGTGCCTAATTAGGAAGTTAATGATGTGTTGCCAAACATGTGGTGACCTCTTTTTCCCCGCCAAACTTGGAGACACTGTCGCTTATTGCATTAGCTCCTTGGAAAATGTGCCCCACTGGCGGTACCTCCTGGGCCTGTCTCTGAGAATTCCTGGAAATGAACTTTTTGTGATGCTGAACATGCCTGAAWATGTGATCCTGAGCACATCTGGGCTCAGCGAGTCTGAGATACCTTAAAACACACAGAGGAGAAAAGCAAAAGGTCAGAAGGGAATAGCAAAAGGGAAATTGTGAGCTCTCCCTAGAAAGAAATGAGTTGAATTCTTACAAAACTGGCTCTGGTGGGATGTAAGGACCTAGCACCCTGTATTTTTAATTATTTTCTGTGGTACATACAAAATGCATTATTGTCTGAGGGAGAAGTTGCAGATTTTCCTTTGTCTTTTATTCACCAAGAGTGACCAGCTAGGGAAAGGCAGGTTATTCACCAAAGTAAGTCTCTTGCAATAAGCTTGAATCCAAATGTGGACATTTTAATTGGAAATGGTTGTTGACAAGAAAGGAATGGTCTTTTGTTCGTTTCTGACAKGGTGTATTATGTTAGGTCAGGTTCCTTTTTGGTTCATATTAATGAGATGTCTGCACTGATGATTAAAAATAATAATTAAAAGATTGCTCTCTTTAGCTACAAAGCCTCTATCTGTTTGGACAGCAAGTGTTGTCCAGGGTGAGCAATTGCACATTCTGTCAGAACCAATTTTGGTGTTTGCTTAAGGGCTGACAAATGGCTTTGTGCACATTGTAATATTATTCCAGGAACGATACCAGCCTTGGAAATGCTTCATACTAAATGGAAGATGCTGTACAGATCTCAGTGGGTAAAATAAAACACCTAAAATTTTCTTTATAATTTGGTAGCTGCAGTTTAGAGGGTTTTTTTAGGATAGCCAGGTGAACTTTTGAATGAAAGGGKTTTTGTTCCAAATCAAGCTTGGATTGCCTCGCTCTGTAAGTGTCTGGCATATTTTTGTGCTGCTGAGTTCCTTGTCTTTGCCATTTTCAAGTGTTCTTGTTGACGTCTCCCTTTTTTTCGATCCCCAGCTCTCATTGTCATGTTCTTTTCCATGCCAGCTTTCACACAGATCTGGCCTCATCTCTGGAAAGATTAAGTGATCCATCTCTCCCTTTCCTTTTCTTTTTGGATACAGAATCTTTCCCCCATGAAAAATGACGCTCATCTGCTAATAAAGATGAGTTGTGTCATGTCCTGCTCTGGTTGGTTTGATGGYGTTACTTTTTAAAAAGTTGCATTAGCCAGGGCTGAATTAAGGTTTAGAAATACTCAAGAAATATGTCTTGTTTTACTCAGTCTGAGTTGTAGTGTGCTGCAAAGGCTGCTGCTCACGTTAAATATCTATTGGGCCAAATTCTTGGCTTGCATAATTCAAAACTGTATTTTTACGCTTGCTTGGACCATGTTCTTATTTAATTTATTACTCGCAGCATCAAACTGTAAGGCAACTTTGAGAGTGACTCAGAATTCTTCAGTTTGCCTAGGAAGTCAGGATTATAGCTGATTTCACCACCTCTGAAATGGAAATTCACCTTTTGTGCTGAGCACAGTATWATCATAGAAAATACAAGATRAAGCTTTGCCAATTCTCCTTGGCYTGAGGATGGAGGGGCAGGGGAAGAYATATAAAAAATAGAGGTTATAAAACCAAATGGTGTCCCATTCCAGAGGAATGCAGAAGTACTTGGGAATTAGAAAGTGGTATCTTCTTTGCAATGGCAACAATAACTTGATAAAAATAYGGGGAAAGAGTAGGAAAATCTTCTTGTCCCCAGTTTAAGAAAATCTTGCTGGATGTTTATCTGTTGAAGAATTTATTCAAGAAAGTTTTTGTTGGTTTGTGTGGACAAAAAAAAAGCTGCTGTGAGGTTGTCAGGGTTCCAGGGCCCTGTTGAGTCTTGCAGGGGGAAGTGCAAGTGCCACAGTTTGGCTCTGCCTGGGGATCACCTGTGCTGTGCATGGGATTGAGACACCTTCACTAAACTACACCCAATTTTGAGGTTAGTCCTTCTAAAGTAGTGTGTTGGAGTAGAAAATCCAGAAGATCCTTTCCTGTCTGCATTTTTCTGTGATTCCTCTATCAGYCTGAGAAGAAAATGTAAGGTTTCTCCAGTAATGGTAGCCCCCATGATCTCTGTTCCCTTCTGAAGAAAACAGTCTCTGCTGTGAGAGTAGATTTCCATATATTCTGCTTTTGTTTTGATATTTATTTGAGGTGGTAGAGAGGGCAGACAGAATGTCAGGAACKGATGAATTTAAAGAAAGCTGAGAGAATAATCATTTAAAGTAAGCAGAAAGTGGTGTCACCATTTGACAATTTAAGACCTTAGAAATCTTTCCMATTTTGAGCTGGGTGAAGCTGTGAAATGATAAACAATCAGGGTTGTTTTGGTTGAGCTGGGTGAGGGAGGATTTTCTGTTTCTTTGTTTGAGAACAAGTCAGCCAAAACATGCCTTTTTTATTTCTAACCCTGTCTTCCTTTCCCCACTTCAACTATAAACCAGTCAAATAGAAAATGAAGATAAGGTAGGCGTGAACAACAGGTATGAGATTTGGGAAGACTACCTTAACTTTGAAATTCAAATTGTGCTCAAATTAATCCTTTCCAGGAAAACACTAATTTGAATTAATCGGTGTGTTATGTTATTTTATGTTATTCTCCCCCATAATACAATTTATTTTAAGCTTCCTATTTGTTTAAAGACCTTATCTTTGATTGATGGTTGGGATATTCCATAAGTAAGCAGGGTTTTTTTCCTGAGATGAAAGTATAGTAAAGGAAGTCAARGAATCATACCTTTGCCTGCTCTTTAAAAGACTATTTTTAATCTTGACATCCTAAATAACTGTTTAAATCATCTACAAGAAGAAATATATCAATACCATGATCTTATATTAAAAAAACCCCACCAGATGTGACTGGCAGAGTATGTGTATTTATAGCTTCTCTATTGCTGCTGTAATCTACATTCATTTCTCTGTGACTCCAGAGTTGTACAAGCAAGACTGCATCTCTTAAAAGCATTTGAATGATTACTTGTTCATGTCAGTGTGGGTAGTGATGCAAAGGAAAATTCTTTTCCTTTCCTCCATTAATATACCCTTGCAAATAAATGCTTGTTTGTTCTGCATCATGCATATTAATTCTGGAGAAAATCTGTGATCTCTTATGGCCTTGGATGAACTGTCTTTTTATTATTATTTTTTTTTCCGGATGCCTTTTTTAGACATGGAAAATTCACTTTATGTTTTTCTGTAGCAAAAGATGCTGCCGAGTGTTATGAGCAGTTCAATTAGAATATGCTTATTTTAGAAGGCTGCTTAAAAGAGGCTTAACAGTAGGAAAAATTGGTGCAAACTCTGCTTTTTRGAAGTGGTGCACCTGGGTTCTGCTACATTATGCTCATGTGAAGAGGACAGGACTGGGTCTTTTTGGAGCACCCATTTAGCTGTCGGCAAGTGATTAAGTGGCACTTGAATGGGTTCTGCAATATGTGGAAAAGTCTGATCTTTGGCTTCTTAAACTAGAAACTGCAAAGTAATAATGAAGGAAGGAAATACGTGRAATGCAGTTCATAATATTTTGGGTTTGCAATTTTCCCCACTCGTTTTATTTTAGGCTGAAAACAAACTGCGTCCGTAGTGAATTGGAATGATCAGCTACCCAGAGATATTTCCATTAAAGGTTTCTACTGCAGTGTCTTTTTAGAAACTCYTTTTTAGGTTTCTTTGGAATGAAAATGTGCTGATAGTCACAGAGTTAAGAAAAAAAAATCCTTTCCCCGCTATATTTTTCCCAGAGGATTATTTTTATTACTGATGYGCATGAATTACAGTAGGATGCAGTAGCTAGATCAGGCATTAATACAACCCTTCAGTGTAACATTTCAGCCCTAAGATTAATCTAAATCTACCCAGGCATCTAAAAGCAAATGAGAGGAAGTAGGAAATGAAGGCAGGGAATAAAARAGAAAGGGAAGAGGAGATCTATCTTAGGACCATGATTGCTACAGTTTTCCGGGATTATCCTGCAATCTGTGAGCACTGAAATAGCCCCTGGATTCTGTAGAAATACAAACCAAAACATCACTTTAAGTGCCAAAAAAGCCTTTGCAGCTAGCTCAATGGGTCTGTGCTCACAAAAGCAGGACAGTGACCTGTTTGTTCTTCATCCCCTTTCCCACAGCACACAGATGATGTGCTGGGCAAGGCTGGGCATTGCAGGTTTTTTTGGGGGCAAGATGATTTGGGGTGCTTTTGTTGAAATCTGCAGAGGCAATGGGGAAGGGTGAGGTGTCAAGGGGATTAAAACTTGACTTCTCTCCTTGTCTWATGAATTGTCAGAGCTCAAATAATTTTGTCTTAGTTTTCTCCTTCTTCTTCATCCCCATGCCTTTGAAAACACGTGGAAAACTAGAACTAATTTTTGGGGGAGTTTTAGTGATTTGGAGAGCTWTTATAGTCTGGGCTTTGGGAACCCTGAGGCAGACTCCTACTGCACTGAGCTTTTCCCTTCCCCTGCTTACGCTGGTGTGTTGGGATGGCAGGGAATGCTGTCACTGCCTGTTCCCACACAAATGTGCAGTGTCCCACCCGCACTGGGGGCCTCCAGACAAAAATTAATAAAGAATGAAGAGGATACCATTTTTTCAAACAGTCACAGCTGATCAAACAAACTCCTACCATGCTTAAAAATTAACAACAGCATCAACAAAAATCCATTTTAAAGGCAAAATCGGACAGGCAGCACCTGCCCTGATTTTTTTTTTTTTTTTCCTAAAGTAGCACATCTCTTTGCTGACGCTTGACTGCAGTGACTCATCACAGGAGGCTAAATCAGCCATGTAGAGTAATGCAGCGTGACTGATTTAGCCAGYTCTGATGCAGCATGAGGAGAGTAACTTGAACCAGGAATTTCAGCTCTTTCCCCCTCCTCTCCCAGCCTAAGAACAAAGGGAAAGTTAAACATCTTTCCAGCAGTTAAGTATCTTGCTTAAGGGCCAAGCTTTTTGTTTGTTTTCTGTCAACTGGAAAGCTTGTAAGTAAGAAATAAACATTAAGATCGTGAACCAGGACTTTGGAGGGATGTGCAGGCAGAGTGTGTTAAGAACATCTGAGCATAACAAGTTTTTAGTGCCTTCCTCATCTACGACACTTGGCTAAARGTGTGGTGAGGATTTTTGAGGGCAATTCCTTAAAACACAGCCTTGTGTGGTGTAATACACACTGAATATAGCCAGGTTTCACTTGTTCACACAGAAGCAGCACTGGCAAAGTGCAAACGTTTATGAGACCTGATCAAATTCCACCTGCCCATCCCATTGTCCAGCTCGGCTGCCTCTGGCCACTCCTTATTCCCCTCTGGCCAGAAGCAGTAACACCATCCTGCACAAACACCTTCCACTGAGGTTTAAACACAGGGAATTTGTCTCACTAGATGAGGRATTGTCCCAGGTGTGAGGCTTCTCAGGACTGAGCAGTTTGATTCTGCTCAAGTCTGAGCCTTTATTCTTGGATGCTCTGTACATTYTTCTTAGGCTTTATACCTCAGCAACTGAAATTCAGACCAGACCATGAATGTCAGCCAAACGGTGCATTTTGGGATGAAATAGTAGAGGAACAGGCTTAGAGGGGAAATGAGGGTGTATGTTCTCATTTTTGGAAAAATCAAGTGGATTCAAGTTCTGCTGAACAGGAGTGGCCTTATTTTGCAAAGGGGAAATAATCCTGTTCAAGAATATAACTGGGCTGTTTTAAATAACCAGCACCACTTGGAAGTGGATCCTAAAATGGAATAACAGAAAATAGAAAGGTAGGAAGAAGGAGCTTTTCTGAGCAATTGTTTCTCCAGATGTTTGGTGGATCACGTCAGAGAAGCGAGCATGAGTGGTTTTTACTGTTCTTTCTGAATTTAGATATTAGGGTAGTGATGGGGAGCTTTGCTAGCACAGCCTTTTCTCCCTTCAATATGGTTTCTGCATCTTTTCTTACTGAGTATCAGCTATTTAGGAGTCTTGCAACACAGATATTTTTGTGTAGATACTCTTTTAATCAGCTTGAAGTGCTGGCCTGTGTATACACACACATATGTATGTTAAAAAAAAGAAGTATTCTTTTTCTTTTAAGACAAGAGGTACACTGAAGAAAATGGGTTTGACTTCACAATTGCCTTAAATCCTACCTGGGATCAGCTGCTGAGCCCAGAAAAATCAATTGTCAACCCTTAGTCCAATGGAACATCTTGAGAAATGACATCTGGTTTTACATTTTTCYGCAGTTTCCAAGAGTTTTGATACAAAAGAAAATGTTTCAACCTTGGAATTCAACAAATAACCTCTTCCAACTTCACACAAAAAGGAAAAATTCATTATAGGCTATACAGATACTTTTTTTCTTCCCTATTGCTGTTCTCTGGAGGGTGGGTGAGTGGTGACACCTGTTTCTGCACAACAAATGCCTCTTCAAATCCCTCTCTGGTGCTGGTTCCCATGTGTTGGTTTTGAAATACTTATTGATTGCATCTTTTCTCAGGGTTTGCTTCACAATACCACCTCAAGATTTTTAGATATTAATGAAATAACGATTGTGCGCTACACATTGCTCCTCAGCCTGAAGGATTTCAATGTATCCCCAGAAAACTTCAATTAACTGCATCTTTGTAGACACAGCAGCTGGTCAGCACAGATCACTGCAGAGTCTTTGGTGGGGGCCAAAATTTAGTTATCATTTTTATGATGGTTTTGTATAAGGCATGTGATGTTAGTTCCTTCAGGGACCTAGGAAAAAAAATAAAACAACATCATAAATTCTGATTATTTTTTGTCTTATATGATCAAAGGAGTAGGAGTAAGTGGGAAGCAGAACTGAACAGTGAGCAGTGAGGAACACAGGCGTATTATCCCTTCACTTAGAGTCAGTCTTYGTTAGGATTACTGACTAACCACCACAGAAATCTACATTGAATCCAGAAGAAATGCCTGAAACTGGCTCTTTGTGCTGAAGGGTAGAGCCCAATAACTGTGTTTAATAGAAAGGTATGGAAAGGCAGGAAAACAGGATGCCATAACCAGTGCAGTGGCAGAGAGGGCAGGAGAGGTGAGGAATTGGGTGTGGGTTGGGGTTTTGCTCATTGAGAGGGGGGTCTGTGGACACAGGATAACAAAAATGTTACATATAGCAAGGCAGATGTTCAGGAGCTGCATAAGCAGAGATTGCAAGACTTCAGCAATTTGTTTATTAAACATATTATTCATATAAGATGCACTGATTTTTGTCATTMAACTAACATTTTCTTCCAGTTGAATTTCTGTGCATACTTAAAATGTTACTTCCCTGCGTAGTTTCTTTAAAATCTGGTTTATCTCAGATTTTAAGTGTCTTACTCCTGTTTTGTTTYAAAGTTTAAACAGCACTTTATTAAGCAATCCAATTGTCTTCATCACCTTCTACAAAAACATGAAATATTTTTACATGTTTATGTGGTTACTTCTGGTTACTATACAAGCATGCTTAGTTCATGAGAACAAAGTGAACTGTTAAGCAGAGATTTAATAAATGGTTGCTCTGTGCAAATTTAATGATGGTTCTGTGGTATATTTTTCTGGTATTAACCTTAATTGTTTTGCCTCAGTCATAGACTGCAGCCCACAAACGCTGAGTTCATGTTTCCACTGCAGTCCTCTCACTGCTGAGAAGTTAATAATGAGTGGTGCTCTTCATTGTCTTCCTCTTCAGTGGAAATCCTGTTATTGATGCTTGTTCCCGGGGGCCTGGGGTAAGATCTGGGGTTTAACTCTATTGGGAGGTGATAGATGATCTCTTGTTGTCTTCAGCAAGAACCAATTTGAGCCTGAAATCCTTGTCAGGCCCGCTTTTTCCAGCCTCTTCCAACACAATGTCTTTCCAGCCCGAGGCCATCCTCCTGCCCACTGCCTCTCCCGTAGGATGTATGAGTTTTATTTTCAAGCCCATGATGGTTTTCTTTAATAACCAAAGGTTATTATGAAGCTATTTTAAGTGAGGGGTGACGTGTCTGTGCGGCATTGCAAGGAATATCGTGGGCTGGAGGTCTCTGGAGATCTCATCCCCTGCTGCCCTGCCCAGCCTGGGCTTGGTTTCCATCTCCACAGCTTGTGAATTCTGTGTCCTTGGATAAGCTGTGGAGCACTGTGTGTCCTCCTGTGTGTTTGAGAAYGCTTATCTTGCAGGTAGGGATTAATCAGTGTTTGAAAAGTCATTTGAGATCTTTGGAAAGCATCACGCAAGAAGAAAATACGTGACTGTGCTGGAGCGTCTTGGAGATTGCCATCACCCCCATTTTCCTTTCCTGAGCTTGAGGGAAAACGTGGTGAAAGGGTTTTTTTAGGAGGGGGAAACAGGCTTCTCTGGGTGTGTTTCTGTGCAGCACAAAGCAGCAGATCCCCCAAACCCCGGGTGTGTTTATCTTGTGTGTGTCGTTGTGCGGTTTCAGTTATCTCGGTGAGAAAATGACTGTCCTGGCTCCCCGAGACCTCTTTAAGCGATTATGACCTAAGTTAGTTCACARCCACCATCCTTTACGTGCTTAATCAATAAACCCTGAAAGCAAACTAATCTTCATTTACTTTTGGAGGCCACGCAGGAAAAGAAGAATTGTTAGATAATGCTGGGGATCAGCATTCCTACCTCAAGGCCAAGGGTCAGATATTGGTGCACAGGGAGATTGTAAATACAGTTTGGTCCAGCAGATGCTAAAATGAGTACAGTGGAAAATTATACCTCCAGGGGACAACATTTTAATGCATGCAATAGCTGATAAGATAAGCTYCTTTATTACCAAAAGAATGAATTTAAAAACCATATATAATTTGTCTTCGTGCTTAAGGGAGTGMGGAAACAGAGCGGACTATTTAGGTGGAGATAAGTGGCTCACAGGAATATTGTATTGTGCTGTTTCCTGAGGATTTCAGGTACATTCACTGAGGGATGGGAGGCAGGGTGTCACAGGTAAAACACAAATCTGATGGAGGTTTAGGATGGTTTYCTTCCTGTTATGGAAAGTTTTCTCTGTACAAACTCAATTCCCAGGATGGAGCTGTCAGCAGTTAAAGAGGAAGGGGGAGTGGATCCTACAGAGGATTCTGAATCATGGAATACATGGACACTGTGTGATGTAAATGAGCAAAACTCTGCAGGTGCATTCCCAGTTTCACTGCAGAATGTGTCTCCTAGCTTTAGAAATGCAATTTTTGAAGCTTGCACGTCATCTCCACATGAAAACCAGGCATGGCAGGCTAAAGGAGCTGCCTCTGAAAAATAAACTTTGTACATATTCATGAGAAACAAAGGGCTAAGGATGTGGTAATCAGCCTTAACCCCTCTGTGTTTGATGCTTCCTACACCTCACCTTTTCTTAATTTCAGTGTTCTTCTTACTTTGGTTAAATTGTGAAGCAGTTGAATGGGGAACAGTATTATAACTCTGTTCTTACATACCTGGCCTCTTGGATAATAAATATAGGGTTTCCTATTAAAATTTWTAAAAAATCCATTTAGTAGTTTCTTCCCAATGTTTATTATTTTTGRTTTTAAATCAATGAAGGTGATGGTGGATATGCATTACCTTTAGTGTTGGTASAAAGAGGATGCTGCTCATCTGGTCAGAAATCAGGTGAATGCTAGAATGGACATTTTCTACATGTGCTTCTAAAAGTAGAATCAGAATCTCTTTGCTATACTCAGCACATGTCTGATGTGTGTTTATGTTGAAGTAAATGCCAACAATTTCAATTATTGTGCTTGAATGTTACAATTTTTTTGCAGTCTTTAGGGGCAAAACCTTCTCATTTTGTCTTGGATTGTACATGTTACTTTTGAAAATTGAGAACATCCTCCTTATTAATGATGAGAAAACTTGACATAGTTAAATTGATGACTCAATAATTAATTTATTTTTTGCCATGTATAATTTTGAATGTGCTACCTGCAAATGTCCCGTTTCTCCACCATCTTGTTTGACTGGAACATCACTTCATTAGGAATCCCTGCCAGGAAAAATCATTATGTGGAGGTCCTTCATGTGGCTTTTCATTGGGTGAATAAYTGAGTTCTTAGAGGACCTCTCTGATTTGAAGACCAGAACTTTCTTGTAATACAGACTGTATAAAAGTAGTATAAATCACAGTGAGAGATGAAACGATGCATTTAAAAGCACTGAAAGAAAGAAGCCGCAGTGTAGTCACGTCTTTTGATTGTTCACCAGCCAATTACCCATGTTATTTAGGAATAATCGTGATATTAATCTTTTGAAAACCCTATTGCACATTGATGATCTCATTYTACTTCTAAAATTCACCTTTCAAAAATACACATCTTAAAAACAGTGACTGATTTGTTGAATTTAAATGTGTTTCACCTTATCAATTCCTTTTGCTGTGCCAACTTTGTTATTTCCTCTTCTCATCCCAATGCTGWGGGTAATTGACAATTGATGATAAGCTTTACAGAGGAGATTAGGGTRACATTATGTTTCATTAGTTTGGGAGTAAGACAGGAGTGCCTAACTATGCATAAAAGACAATGGTACAGCTCTTGTCCTGAAGAGTGTGCAGTGTGTGAGGTGAACAAAAGGTTACACATAAAAGCAGAATTTTAGCTGTATTTATGTAGGATTGTAAAAATATAATTTTTTTTTGTCCATCAGTTTTCCCAACCTTGATAAAACTTGTCTTTTGCTGATGTAACTGATCCCCATACCCTCCTTATCTTTCCTTTCTTATTCCTTCCTTCCCTATCTCCTCTGCCATGAGCATGTTATTCCAGCAGCAGACTACAGGATCTCTGTGTTTATGTGCACTTATTTCAGGAAAAATTGTCTTGAAAACTAGAGAAGACTTTTTGAGAAGATGTATTGAGAGATGAAGAGTTGAGCAGCAAAAAAACTTCCTCAGACAGAGATGTGTTACGAGTTTTTAGAAGTCTTTGATTCTGGAAGTTTTCTGCCTCCATCTTTATGATCTACTGGAACTGTTCAAATTTTAGATTTAGATTATCAATGGGCCAGTTTTCATCTTTGCATCCTGTAATCTCTAAAAGGACATTAATATTGGCCATTCTGTTTTATTTAAAACAGTTAAAATGATAAAACAGTTTTAAAAAGTTCATGTTTAACTGTTGATTTTGTGGAGATTGAKGAGCAATACCTGAGGCATTGGCTGTTAAGCACGTTCTGTAAATGTTTGTTGTGACGTTTTTATGTTAGTCTAAAAATTCACAATTGATAATTATATATTCTGTGATTCTGAGCCATCCAAGCTATTAATCCTTAAAAAAACCCACAACCAAACAAAATACAAAAAAAACCCCACCCAAACCCATAAAAACAAACTCCAAAATCCTCAAAAGAAACGTGAAATATAAGAGATGAAATCAGCAAAGGTTTTTAGAGTATAGCAGTTGAGGCAGCRAGAGAATGAAAATGTGTCATGAGCAGGCAGATGTATCTGAATGCCCTCTAGTCATTGTCATGGGAACTTCAGCAAGTTTTGGCCTTAAAAGCTAAAGATGGTTTACATTTATCTCATTTCTCTGGATGCAAATTGAGTTTCTGACAGTTTTAAATCCCTGCAAAAAGCCTTAAACAGTAAAAGTTTTATTACAGTAAAATTTAGTGTGAGAAACCTGGGTGTTTCTGCTGGTGCAGATCCTGAAATGGGTGTGAGTTCTTGAATCAAGAGCCCTTTGCCTGTAGGTTTTGGGTTGGGGCTGTTCATTTGCATTTTTGGTGGAGTTTTTTAATCACTAGTTAATTTTTGAGCTGGTATCAAGGCTACCACAGGTGGTTGATCTGGAGCCAGTTGCTTTGGAACTCCTGTGAAACTGTGAGAATTTCCCCCTCCTCAATCTGTCCTGAAAATAAGGCTTTTTTTTTTTTTTTTTTTTTTTTTTTTTTTTTTTTTTCCTGTGACCAGCTTCAGAAAGTTGATTATCCAGGTTCTGCCACTGTGGAATCAACCTTGGGGAAGAGCTTATGAAGTTATAATTAGGTTTCTGTCTGCTAAGCTTCAAAATGTACAACTTCCATGAATATATTTGAAGCGCTTTTTGCCTGGTTTCAAACTCCTGCCAAGYTCTTGCCTTGAATTTAAGACATCTGTAGGTAGAAAGAGACAGCAGRGCACTTTAACTGAGATGGACAGAAACGTATTATGGGAGGCACATTTGTGCTGCCAGAAGCTCAGCCACCAGTCATCTGTGAACAGATTCTCCTTGGTCACTGCTGAACAAGGTCAGCACACCTTACTAATGGAGATGGGCATGGAGAGGGTGTTATTTCCTTGTTTTTTGTTAGTTTGTTTTATTCTTAGTGGTGTTTTCCTCACATTTTCAGTCTCTGAGTGAGATAAAATGACCCAAGAACACGTTCATGGGAGTTCAGTAGATTGATGCACTGGATTTTCACYCACTGAGACCTGTCTTCAAATACTGATGTGACTTTGAGATGAAAATGAGCTTCCACCTGTCTGCTCTGGTTCTGGGGTTTGCCCCTTTGTTAAAAAGGCTGCAAGTTTTGCCTTGACTGGCTGCTGGCAGGTTTACAAAGGGAGACAGACTGCTCCTCAGGTGTTTGCAGTGATGGATGCTGTGCCAGAACTGCAGGAGCCACTGGTCAGGAGAAAGGTGAAATGTCAGAATCAATCTGTTTTACAAAAAGACACTTTCTGAGGGAGGCTGGCTTGTACTGAATTTTCAACAACACATTCTCCTTTCCTTTCCTTATACGTATCTAAAGATAACTTTATTCACCCAGGAGAGATCCTCTTGTCTCCCTCATTTCCATTAATGCAGAGCTGGATTTCAACAGCAGGCAAACTGGTGTTTACCATGGCAGTGCTTGCCATGTTGACAGTGCTGAGTGATTCTTAAGTGTTCMGTAAATCAGTGAAATTTTCTGAACAGTGGGAAGTTTTGATGTCATTAACAAAAGATGCATGCTAACTAGCAGCTGCAAATTAATTAGAAAAATAAATTAGAAGTTGCTTCTTATTTTTTTTTCCTTCTTTCTCTCTCCTTTCTGCTTCATGCTGTGTGAACCAGCAAGGATATCCAATGAACCCAAATGTGCAGAGCTTTCAGGATCTGAGTATTCMAATTTTCCAAATATTCACTTAGTTTTAAGTCCTGCACTGACTGCTTCTACAATATGCTGGGTCAAGGCATTGTCTTACAATGATTTTCCTGGTCACTTTTCCTCTGTGCTCGTCGAGGGAATGTGTGAGCCCCTCTCAGCTCTGTGCCAGCCAGGACCAGCTCGTGTCCATCTGAGCAGGGTCCAGCCTTGCCAAATGGGCTTCACTGTGCTGAGGATCCCATCCAAAAACAGGCAAATGGGATCGGGGAAGGCACGGCAAGCAGCATTAAATGTGTAATGATACCAATTAATGAGCGCTTGCCTCATGTTTTGGAGTACAGGGAATCATGTCATAAAGCTGTTAGAGTTGTGTTTAGACCAAGAACTTCTTACTTTCTTTGAAAGGGAAACAATCTTACTTTTTTTTTTCCATTTGCTGCTTCTAGCAGTGTCAGCTTCTTTAATTATTGCTATTTAATTACGTCTTAGCATTTGAACTCTCCTCATTAACCTTCATCAGACTGAGACACCTAGGATAATGCAATGGCAAAGCCAACATCTTGTGTAAYTTTTTTTTCCTCCCTCCACCCCCTTCCCAAATCTCTGGAATTCATTAATTGAATGTTAGAGCATCTGGGCCACTTGAGTATTCGAATCATGCAGCAACATGGGTAGTGTTAGCCTGCTATGGCTCAATAAACCTCTCATTCTCTTGTTCACGGTTCATTTGAATTTTGCAGAAAACTCCGGGGGAAAAAAAAAAAAAAAGATGAAGCATTGAAATAAAAATGGTGCAGATAATGGTAGGAGGAGATGAAGAACTCAGACAAATGTTTACTCCAAGTGCTGTGTGTATGTGGCAATGTCATCCCTTTAATTGAAAAAGAGAATGGGCTTTAGAGCAGAAACCCACAAGCCAGGCTCTATTCCTGTGTGACCTTCAGCTGTCACCAGAGCTGTCCTCTCTATCTGAAAGCAGACTTTTTATTTTATGCTGCTAAAGCAGCAGAGCCTAATTTCTCATTTGACAAGTGCTCTAAGATCCTGTGAGGAAAGGTGTAATAAAAGTGCAAAATAAAACTATATGTGGCAGTATTACTCCTGATTCTAATGGATTTTAGTAGGAYGTTTAATCCCTTTATCTACCATGAATGGATGCATTGTCTATAAAAGGAGGCTTTAAGCTCTTTCACTTCACTTTGGTAACACCTTGGCAATGCAAATATGCCTTTGGAGTGTGTGTCACGATACAGGAAAWTGGAAGTGCAGGAACAAAGTGTTCCAAAGAGCATTTCTTTGCTCTCCACACCCCAAAGGCAAGGCTCATGCTGCCTTTTCTCCCAACACAGTGTATTCCCAGGGCCTGGCTTGGGGTTGGGCAGTGATGGGATGGAACGTGGGCTGTGTCCCACCCAACAGAACGGTGTCTGATCCCTGAGCTGTAAAACCCCTGTGTGAAGCAGAARCAGGATGAAGCTTTCACACTGAGAACTGCCTGTGGTAAGAGTGGGTGTGCTTGTGATAGGAAAGAGCTGACCTTTATTTCACAGAGGGAGAAAAGGGGAGAGACTAAACAGTGGAATTGTCATAACTAAACATGAGCATTTATCTGAGCTACACAGGCTCCAAGCTCCCCTTGCAGTCASTGCAGCAGGTCTGGGAGCTCCAAAGGTTGCCTGGTCCCACCAGCATTTGCTTTGCTCTCTGGAGGTGCTTGGCTCGTCACCTCAATGCTGAAAGCCAGGTGGGATGAATCCTGGTTAAAAGCCAAGGGACAAGCAGGCAGGTGCCTGATCCCTCCTTATCGTCTAAATCCCGTGGATTCAAACAGGWCAGAGCATTTTTGTGTATCTTCCTGGATGTGTTCCTGCCTAATCTCTCCCCTRCAGCCTCAGAACTTCCTTTGTCAGGCTTTGCTCTCCTGTGCTTTGCYGGGGAGCCAGAGGAACTCTCCATCCCTCTGCCTGAGGCGACAAGTGACCTTTTTTTTTCCATGTAACATTTGTTGCTGCTGCTGGCAAAGGAGCTCTCCCCCCGGCTGCTGGGCTGAGGTAGGAAMTTTGCCACTGTCAGCACACCAAAGGGGTTCAAGGCTTCTACCTCAAACAGGAGGGAGAGCTGTCTGAGTTCAGGATCTGAGCCGCTGTGCCTGACCCAGATTTGGCTGTGGGTTGCTCAGTCAGGCAGTGAAACTTTGCTTTTCTTCGGGGAAGGAGTTGTGCTGTGCCTTCCAGTGGCCACATCGGACTGTCACCACTCTGGCTCAGTGTCACTGTGCTGGCACTCCAGCAGCTCATGTCTGCTGCAGAAGCAGCATCCCCACTGAGGCTGTCACTGCTCCRTTTTGGCTGCTTGTTATTTCTTGCTGAATTAAGTAACACTTTGGATTTTCCAAGGACTGGTTCTTCCTCTCCCAGTSGTTCATAGCTGGGGGTCTGGAAGAGATGCTAATTTTTTTTCCTCTCCTCCTTACTGTTTGCATTCTGCATTTGTTGAGCTTCAGTTAGATTCTGTCTMCATCCACAGAAAATCGAGTGAAACYTCCTCCCTAGAAACCTTTGACCTTGTCTCTTTATAGAGATCTTGATTACCTTGAACGAGGCTTTCCAAACCATGCTATTTCACTGCTTTCCTTTTGTTAAGAGCTTTTTTTTTTTTTTTTTTTTTGCTCTTCATGCAGAAGTAGTCTTGTCCTTTTTTACCTCTTTCCTTGTCTGAAAGTGAAGTGGAAGAGAGGAGTGGAAGAGCCATAAACAGCATAGAGAAAATGACAGACTGCTCTGTGTCACTAACTCTGCAGAACAGGTCACCAGACAGTGACAGCAGCCTCCTATTACCTATGCTCAGTGTTTCATATTYTTTATTTGTCTTCACTGTTATGTATCTGATGTAGAGACATGCGTTTTTTTGACAATGACCAGCCAATAAGTCCACATTTGTCAAAGAGAAAATGAGATAATCATCGTGTGGCCTGGTATTACTGGGAGGGCAGATTAGATTTGTTCAAAAACAGTGGCATTTTATGGTTACTTTTATGSTCTGTAAATACAGGAAGAGACAGATTGAAGAGATTACTTTAGAAAAAATTCCATTTCGAGTCWCTGGGGAAGCAGGTAACCTTCAGATCTGAGCTTTGCATAAGAATGCAGTGGAAGAGGGAGGGTTTCTATTAACATTGCCGGCTTCTTAGAAAACTCCCACAACACTGTCTGCTGCTCCACATCAACCTTTTCTCCATGCTAGTTTTTTCCTTTCCACCCACCTTGTCCCCTGGCAGTGCCATTAGAGATGAGCCAGTGACTCGGGGCCATTCCTTAGCCCAGGCAAGTAGTCACAGTTCCCTCGGCTCCAGCGGAGCGACAGCGATTTATGCCGACTGAAGGATGGTCCCTCGTGGCTTGAGCCTTACCCAGAAGGGTTTTTTTATCAGCAGTGCTGGGATTTTTGTTTGGTTTCCTGTGGTGACAGAGGTCACTGATAAAGTTTTCACCTGCATCCAAAGTTTGAGGCTGTTCATGACCGGGGTGTTAACGCTTTTCAGAACGGTTCTGAATCAAAAGTTGGTTGAGGGAGACAGGTTGGCTTCTGATGGAAAAAAAATCTACGGGTGTTCTAAAATAAACAAACTAGATGGAGCTCCGTGTTATCCAGATGATGTGCCATCAAATCAGATTTTGATTCTCCTGTTTATGCTTAGATTGTGGAAGAATGGAACTAATCTGCCCCTTTGTGACAGCATTTGAGGCGGGACTGTGTTTTCATGCAGGGCATGACCTGGTGCATCTCCTGTGCCTTTCATAAGGAGACAAAACAGACACTGTAAAAAGGCTTTAATAAKATTGATTGTTTCATGCAAAACCAAAAAGGAGTCTATTGCATAGTAAATATTTGCATACTTTTGGGGATGGTTGAGTAGAAATAGGAACTTGTTATTCCAAGCATCAAAACTGTGTCTATCTTTGCACCTAAACTGTGCACACACATGGGACTATTGCAGAAGCAATAAATGAAATCAGAATGTGGTCCATCATTCTTCCCTGTACCCACCACAAAAAATAAATTGAGCCAATTAGAGTAAAATAGTTTTGTGTCAAGCTCAGAGGTGTAGCTACCCAACTATCCACCAAACAACGTATTTATTTTAATAAAGATTCAAGGATAATCTTTGGCTACTGTTTAATTAGGTTTAAATGAGAATTAATTTTACATTCYATCTGTGACTCCAGTGGATTTATCTTTCCAGCTACTTCAGGTGATTTCCCATATTCCCAGATTTGTCATATTTGACTTTTCARCCTTGTGAAATGAAGCCCCAGGTCCTTTGGCATCGATCACAAACCTGATGCAGGAAACTACGTGAAATCCCAGGTGTACTTTGGGCTTCCTTTGGTAGTCACAGAAACTCGAAGCAGTGAAATCCTCACACTGTTCTGGCTGAGCGCTCAGGGGAATCATGGATCTATTGAGGTCAATGGCACAATTGTCTTTTTGTCCACAATTTCACGCTTAGGGGGAAATACTGCTTATGTGAAAGGCTTGAGGATGTTGAATAGGCAGGATGGGCAGCTAAACCTGGGAAAGGGAATTGTGAGATTCAGCAGGCTCTTGTTTGGGCTGTGGGTCTGTTGTGACCTASGGCAGCTCCATCAGCTGCTCATGAGGAATCAGTGTCTCATCACAAACCTTCAGACTGAGATTGTCTCACTTGCCAAGCAGGAGATGACTCTTTTTCCCTGTTTGTGGTGGTGTCTGGGTGCTCTGTTATCTGCACCTCCCTCTCTGCAGAGCTGGCTGTCCAAACATGAGATAAGTAGGAGATCTCATGAGAAGTCAGGTATTTATCTGCTCTTCCCTCTTCTGCTGTCACARTACTTTTTCCTATAATTCCTTGGCCCAGCTGTTGTTGTAATAGATAACCTGTAAAGTTTGTGTTGCTGTAACTCAGTGATTTCCATGGTTCCTAAGCAAAAAAA
>NW_026623659.1:409318-433216 GCF_030028575.1 Malurus melanocephalus | reverse complement strand
TTTTTTTTTTTTTTTTTTTTTTTTTTTTTAATAGAGGAAATGTAACTTTGTGCAGTCTCTGTGCACAAATAGAACAACTGCTGTTGAGCTTGTCAGCCCTGGCAGTGTCCTGTCGAGAGGCCTCCTGGTGTCAAGTGCACTTGCCTTCTCAATGTGAAAAGGAATTTATATTTGTAATGAATATTCATACGAGAAAGACATGGGCGATGTGCAGATAAAACAAAGGTTTTTAGCCTCACAAAAGCAGCACTGTGGGAATCAGTATGAGGGAATCCTAAATGGCACAACTCAGCCTGTCTGATCACAGGAGCCAACGGGTGCAGTTCTGCCCRGATTGATGGAGTGGCTTTCGTTTACCCCAACAGTGAATTTGTTACCTMCCCAGCCAGACCTAATACTTTTTGACATGAACAGATGAGAGGATCAGTCTATTAATGCAGAAGATTTAGTAGCTATTTGGTGAGTTTTTCCCATYTTTGACATTTCAGAATGGGGCTTAATGATGCAGCAGTTTAGCACAAACATCCTGACTGCACGGGGACGTGGCTTTTCCTCTCTTTCTGGTGCCTTCTCCAGGCTTGGAATTCTCAGTGTGGATGATTTGGGACAGTAGAGTCCCTTTTCAAGTGCACCTACAAGCTTTGCCACAGCTGTTAAGCTTCCTTTGTGAAGCAGGAGTTCTACAAGGGCACAGGTTAGTCAGTTTTTCGGAGCTTAAAATAATCCTGTTTCCCTGGTTCCTCAGAAGATGTTGTGTTTAAAAAAAAWWWAAAWWAAAAAAAAATTACACWCTTTAATAGAAATACTTTTCCTTCATTAAATTAAATCTCTAAAGCCCAATAGCATTTTCAGTGCTTATATGAAAATGCCAGTGGGGATTTGAGATTAAAAGCGGTATTTTTGTACAAGTCAATGAAGATCTCAATAGGAAAGAACAYTCTTCAAATATAAATTCCTCCAGTATCGAGAAAGACAGATTTTCTACTTAGGTCCTTGATAATACTTCTCCCAACCTTGTTATGAAATTCTGTTTTCACATATCTGATATAAGGCTGTTACACATTAGCTCTCCATTTAATGAAATCTTATTAATGGTGCTTTTTTATTATAGAGATATGCCAAGCTACTCAGATTTAATTCATGTTTAACAGTAAACATGAGGTACTGTGACCCATTTATATGCAGCTCAGATTCTCTTTTTCTATCAAAAAAATGATTGAATGGCATATTAAAAATAGAACTAAAATATATCTACTGTTGATTTACATTGGTATAATCTTTGACATATGTTGTCATGAAAGGCCACTTATATATGTGACCTACAGCTAGTGGAGCAGGAAAGGAATATAACAAGAAAAATTCCCATGAAAGGTTTGTTGCTGGTTTGTTTTGGGGTTTTTGTTCTTCCTCTTCTGATTTCTTCTGACCATTCAATCAAATGGTCAATCAAAAAGAAAAAAAAAAAAAAAACCAACCCCACACTAAAAACCTGAGATCTGCATTTTTGTAGATAAAATACTGCATGATCAAGGTGTAGATTTTGGGAAAGCGCTTTTCAGATTATTTTACAGGGAAGAGAAGAAACAGGCATAATTTGGCTTTAGTCATAAATGCAAGGAGATGTAAAGGTTTTATTTGATTCAAGGATCTCAAAGCGATGTATAAAATCAGGTAATTGTTACTAGTGCTTTCAACATGGGGAAAATAAACCAAGAGTTTTGAAAACAGACAAAGTAGTGTGTATATATATATAGTCTGTATAACAATTTTCATGGAATGGTCTGGGTTGGAAGGGACCTTAAAGACCATCTCATTCCAGCCCCTGTCCATGGGCAGGGACACCTTCCACTTGATCAGGTTGCTCACAGCCCCATCCAGCCTGGCCTTGAACASTTTTCCAGGGATGGGACATCCAYGGCTTCTCTGAGTTTGGAAGGTACCTCATCTGCTGCTTAAAATAATCATCTGTTCTTCAGTGCTTCCAGAAAAAGCCCAAAATAAGATTCAAAAAACCCCAATTAATTCAAGGCAGTCGAGGGGAGTGAGTTCAAGGGTAATCCTTGGATTCTGTCCCTGTTTTGTGTTCACATCCTCTGTCAGCACTGGGAAGGTGCTGTCACCTTTGCCTCCCTCCTGAAGTTACAGGGACAAGACAGCGGAGAGCTGGGATAGGGAAACAATATTTAAACACRTAATTTTAGGTTTTCCAAACTGTGTCCTAAATTTGAGCTTTCGGAGAATCCCTATCTTTGGGAAGAGGTGTTTATGCCTTCGTGCTGAAGCTACTTTTCTTTGTAACCTCAATCAATATTCACTGGATTAGCTGTTGAGGAAGAGCAATCGTGATCCTGTAATCTTCTATTCAGGGTGTCAGTGTGGAAGGAGGGAAAACAGGATTCTGGTTTGTGTGCTATTTAATGCTATGTACTTTAAAAAAAGAGAAATATTCTCCAGTATAATGTGTTTAGGAGACTCCTGTAAGTGCAAGTGTGGCTTCAGGGTCTTCAGGCTAAAGAAGGGGCTTTGCCTGGAGACTTTCCAAACACAGGACAAGTCTGCTTGGCCTAAAAGTATTGAAAAACCAGGAATTGGTCCGACTATTTTTTTACCTCTGTGACTTTGTGGTGATCTTCCTTTAGGGACAGCTTGGAAATACCTGTTAAACCTAGTGGGAGAGGCAGAAGTATGAGGATTTCTGGGAAACATGGCCAAGGAGAGAACTCTGGTTGCCTATGGATACTGACATCTCCTGAGCCAGGTGACAGCTGAATGCAGTTTTTGAAGATCTAAACTATGGACTTAAATGGGATTTAGGCTACTTTAGTGGCTAAATCTGTTTGCGGATTTATTCCTGAATGTCTTTTGAAAGGTTACTCATCAGTTTGGTGGAAGAGCAACAGAAAGAACACAGGATTTTTGACTTCTCATATTCAGACAGCGCCACATTATGTGTTTGATGGAGGACAGTGACCTTCAGAAAGTTTCCATCATTTTAGAAGCTTTCTCAAAACTGGGACAGTGGTCTGGGCTCAGCCTTGACAACTTCTGAAAAGCCTCTCCAGGGTTCAGTCCTAAATATCATCAGCGTGGACATGTCTGGTTTGAAAGTTTAAATTGGTTGATATGATAAAATGATGAGAAAGATCTGCTTGAATTTAATGGCATGGAAGCACTCTTTTTTCTTTCTGTGCCTTGGAAATGYGCAGGTCTGTGTTAAACCAACACAGGAAACAAAACCTCTTAAATCTGCTCTGGCTTTTGCGTGTGCTCTGTATGGTAATAACTGTGGCTAATGGGAAGATAGCTTCCACAATTATTATAATCAATAGATTGGGAATGCAAAGATAAAGCAAATTAGGACTAATCTGTTCTCTGTTTCTTCTAAATCAGTTCATAAATGGAGAAGACAAGCGCTGACTTMGCTTTTCATTCAAGTCAAGCCTTTGTGTCACATCCTGCTAAGGACAGCAGGGTTATGTCTTGTTTTTCCACTTGTTTAGAGTCTCTCTGTTAATTTTTMTTTCGTCTGAAACAGCTCTAAATGTCTGAAATATTTTTGACTGGMGAACAGTATGCTTGGGTAACACAGCTTTCATCAGAGTTCTGGGTGAGGCCAGGGAGGGTCCCCCCAGCCTGGGGGGCCAAGGAGGTGTGGGGAGTTGGGGTACAGATATTCAACCCCTCAGTGGTGTGTGCTGGATGACCTGGTTAACCCACCTTTAACTCAAAGATTCATCACTTGAATGGGCTCTAAATTGCTTTACTCTTACTGACAAAGCACTGCCTGAAAAATACCTTTCCTATAGCCTGAGGGATATTTGGGAAGAATTACTGACTCCTGCACGACTGGGGGACACTTAGCACAAACTGGGCTGTATCTGGTCATGTTGTGTTCAGTGATTTTTCAGCTCCACGAGGAACCCCAAGGTTGGCTGTYTGATAAAGGGAAGTAGAGCTGGATTCCAGCTCAGCTGAAGGTCATTAGCATTCTCCTGCTGTATTACATGCAGATTTTCTTGGCTCACAAGAATAGCATTACATGGAGTATGCATCCTGTATCAGCAAAAGAAATGCATGCATGCAGAGATAGAGCCAGGCTTTACAGGCTTATTAGAAGACTTTTGAACAGTCCTCTCCTCCACCTCCTCTGTCCTTATYTCCCACTGACATTCCCCCTGGCTGTGTTTTCCCTTCTTCACCCTTACGCACTTTCAACAGATTGGGGTGAGAAGGTTTGTTTTTACTTTAAATAACTTAAAATCAGCACTGGAGTCTTTGATCTATCACCACCCTGTATTGGCTGACCCTCGGGTGCACGGAGAGTATTTGGGAGTAAATATAGATTGGGTTGTGTAGCCTTGGCTCAGGAATTCAAATGCCAGGTGGCAAAATTCCTTATGGTGAAGGGATGTGGATGCAGCCCTCCCTCAAACAGGAAAGGCTGAGCAGCCAAAATTGTATCAAATGACGTAGGCAAGTGTGTTGAAATTCTCCCTGTGCTTGTTCAGGAATTTTTGTATTGTATAGAATATATTAGCACCAGGGTGAGATGGGATAATGGGGAAGATGGGGCAGCTGGGGAACATGGAAAAATGGATTAATCTTTTCCACTCCCCCCTTTAATTAGTCTGTTTTTTCTATTTAAATCAGGCTGTGAGTTGGGGTGGGGAATCAGCACTGCCTCTGCAGGTGAAGCAAGGTGCCTGCAGAGGAAAYCCTGTTGGAAAAGGTGAGAGAAGTCCATTTGAGCTGCAGGCCTTGGAATGTGGGGACACCAAAGCAGSATCAGTGGTAGCAACATTGTCTCATTGGTCACCAGGAGCCTGCACTAAAGGGGACAACAGCTCCATGACGCCAAATGTTGTGGTCCTGATAAATCTGGGGACACAGAAAAGGATGCTCTGTGTTTTTGGAGACATTTTCACTGCAGCCATGACTCCTTGGTTCTGAAAAGCTCTTGCAGGCTCAAACCACCTTCGATGCTGCCCTTCAGCTGTTCCAAAATGCATCAAGCGAAGCAGAAATCAAGAGTAAGAAGCTTAGACACGCCTTGCAGATAGCAGAGTGTTCTGAGGAMAAGGATAAGGCAACTGAAAGCAGAACTCCATAATCCAGGGTCATCTTTTTCTATGGAGTAGGGTTCAAACTGCTTTAGATGGGTAGTGAGATGCACAGGTGCTGTGATGGTTGATATGATAAAATGCCAATGGACTGAATGAGGCAGGAAGGTACCGGTGGCCAGGAAAGTTATTTTTAGGTTATAGAAGTGATTTTCTTGTTTGTTTTGCCATTTTTTGGGTGCTGTAGAGCCTGTGTAGCATGTACAGCTGGCACCTTTGTTGGTGTTGGATAAACAGACCCAAAATGAGCAAAGTCCTGGGCTTTCTTTTGGCACTGAGCAGCTCCTCAAGTTCAAACCACTTAATTAAAGAGCAGTCAACGATGTGTCAGTGCTGATGGAAGCAAAGACAACATCTCAGGCATCCCTCTGTGATGTCAACTGCTGTTTGAAAATTTTTTTTTGCTTCTTAATTTGTTTTTTGTAAATATGCCCATTGTGCACACTGACTTGCACTTTGTATTAATGAGAAATGTAAGGCTTTAAAAAAACAATTGCACTGTAGCCTCATTACTATGAAAAATCCATTACGTGGAAGCCATTTGTCAAAGCCAACTGTTTAGTTGCTGTAATTTACATATTTATCAAGTTTGATTGGAATGTAATGACTTTGACTTTCTTCATTTTTTTTTAACCTTTCTAACCCTCTTTCCATGAAAAGGGTGTTTGAGTTTGTTTTATGGGAAAGGGCAAAACATAATTCAATTTACATTGACTATCAAACATACGTATTAGTGTCTTGAATAATTTGCGTATTATTTTATGTTGGAAATGAGTTGTATTTCTATGTTTTTACACAGAAACTAATGTAGGCTCTTATCAATCCATGAAGTTTTTGTTTCTACCAAGGGATGTAACTGGAAAATAGACAGCACAAGCCTCTCTAAATAAGTTAATGAGTGTGAAGATAGACAGTTAATATTGGATCTCTGTAATCTTGGTAGTTGAAGGATCAGAGTAGATGGGATTCCAGTACAATCACACGATTTATTATGGGTGATTAATTTGCATCTGATGCTGGGGATGTYGTGACACAGCCCCAACCAGAAGTATTACATTCCCTTTGAACACAGGCTGGCACCCTGTGTCTGATGAGGACACTGATCCTCACAAGCATCTTACACCCCACTGAGCTGTCACAAGACAGGCAGAGGTGACGAGAAGCTGCTCCAGCAGCTGATACTGAGAGTTGTTAAAGTTCRGAAATGTGGCACTTCTTGTTTGCAACTGGCCTCAAGTGAGGAAATCTCTTCCCTGTGCTGCAGAAAAGGCTACAAGGTACGATCTGGTGGCTGCAAAAGTGACAGGTGAAGAGCAGGATGCCAGCTCTCATCTGAGCTCTGGAACATGAGAATYGAAGAGATCTGTGGTTTGACTGCATGTAAGGGTTCATCTGGAGAGGTCACTTAGTTCCACTGGAATTATCTGTGGCCTGAGCAAGAGCTAGAGCAGTGCATGCAAAATTAAGTCATTTTAAGAAAATATGAACACCAAGGAATGAGGAAAATAGAATGGAATTCAAATAGAATGAAATTCAGTAAAAGAAAACTGCTGGCTGAATACCAAGAAAAACACCCTCGGGTTGAGGGAATGGAATAGTTTTCCACAGAAATGGTGTGCTGACCAGATAAGGATGGTCTAGACAAGCTAAAAGGTCCTTCCAAGATCAACTTTGAAAGGGAATACAGATATTTTAGTGCCTAACTTTGAGAGCTAGGGAATATCAAGCAGCAGGTGGCCAGCCACAAATATAACCTACGTGACAAAAAATGATCTGCTACAGAAGCTGTGGCATGCAGTTCGTCAGCCCCTTTTCTGTCCTCTGCTGCTTCACAGCATCTCCCACTTGACATTCCCATCTTTGACGTGTCCCATCCTTTAAATAAATGATGACTGAGAGCGATCCCCTTGAGCTTCAGCTTGGAGCGTGTTTTTATTAATTTATTTCTCGCTGTGCTAGATTTCTCCCCCTCCACTTTTAAAGGCTCCTTTGACTTTAATTAAAATTCTCCATAGGCTTATTGCCTTGAGAGAGAGCGTGTGAGTGTGTATAAATTGGTTTTAACAGTTTGCTGACTAGATAGGTTTCACAAAGCTCCAGCTTGTGTTTCGGTGTGCAGGCAACAGAATGTGCCTTCCCTTCTGCCCCGTGCTGTATTGATTGGCTTCGCCTCTGGAATTCATTGCTAACTAATGATGGGACAAAAAGGACAATTGGGATCGGTGGACACTCCTGGTGAAGTTAATGTGTGCGAAGGATCACATCTGTGAGAGGAATGTTGCAGGGCAGGGGGCTGAAGCTGCAGGTTGGTTGGAGAAGGAGAGGGTTTTATGTGTCCAGGTGGAATTTAAACATCTTTGGGATAATTGTTTTTGCAGCAGACGGAAGAATGTCCTAAGCAGCATCTGRATAAGAATGGCACCTTGCTTAATTGTGGGCCCTTGATGAGAAGGGGAAGTGCCCTGCCTCCAGGCACCCATGTCCCTTTGAAGGAAGGACAAGGGGGTGACAGCACTGTCTCCTGCCAGGCTCTGGGATTTATGTGTAATAAATAGTGTAATATTGTTCGTGCACCTCTGCCTGAAGTCCTTTTTGTGACCCTTGCTTATGCTGGAGGCAGTCACCAGAAATGGAGTGCACACCCCAAAGCAAAGCTGATTTAGGGCTGTTCACTCTTTCCAAGCCACAGACTCCCTGAGATTATGAYCCTGTGATTAAAATCTGCAGAGAATCAATGGACAAAGGCAGGAGCCTGACAATGTGTCCAGGAGAGATCATTTCTTTGTGAAAAGGGGACCCTTTCCACCCAATCTTTGCCATCTTGCTTTCATTTAGAACAGGTTTCTCATCCTGATTTGAAGCCAATGTCTARTATTACAGCAGAGAAGCATTTGCTCCTGGCTGTTTTAGAGATGTGTGTCCTTCAGCCCTGACGGTAGTCTGCCTCCCCCACCTTGCTGAAGTATTTCAAAATTTGAATTTGGTGTGTAAGACCCTCTACTGAGCACCTTAATTTTCATTGCTGTGTGTTCATGTCTGAGTTCTGATTCCAGGCAAGCCATGACTATGAAAAGAGAAGCTTTTCACTGGTATCTATTGCTTGCCTTGTGGGCTCGAGCCTCTCTCCAGACAGAGCGCTGGTGCTTCCCAGAGAGGTCAGTATCATGTTCTGAGGAGCATGGCTCTTCATGAATCTCATTTCAGCAGGTTGTTTTTTATTGACCGCTGGCTCAGCTCCTGAAGAGCTCGCAGTCATAGTTCAGTAAAGGCCAAAACCTCCTGCAGAACACCCTGCACGTCTTGTTTGGGATCGCTGCTTTCAAGGTCTTGCACACAGGAGGTTTTATTCTGCCTAACCCTGTCAGTCCTTCTCTCTYCTTCCAGGGAGGGTCTGATGAAACACATAAATCAGAAAAATAATCATCTCCTGTGTCCTGTAATTGATCATGTCCCCACTTCCTTTCAATGAGTGTTTTTAGAAGGATAAGAGAGGGAAGGGTTCATGTTGTTCGAGTCGGTGTCACAGAGGTGGAACACAKGAGATTAATCGGTGACAGTGTTGGTTGTGTTGCTTCACTGCTCCCCCAGGTCGGAGTCTTTAGCCCAGCAGGCTGAAACTTTGGTTGCTTTTCAATTTCTTTCCTCACAGAGTGAGACCTGGCCCTACTTCAARCAAGGTACCTGAGTAGGTCTCCAGCTTTGTCCACTATTTCCTGCCTCTCCAACTATTTTCTTTTTCTAATTCTCCTGTTATACTTTCTTCCTGTTTCTTGAGTGAATGATACATGACCTAGCCCCAGTGAGTAGAGGTTTTGTATTTACAGCTCCCCAGAAACATCATTCCTGATTTTTGCATGTTGTGGTGCAGCTTTTTCCTTCCCTATTATTTTATCCATTAGCCTTGAGAGGTTAGAAAACCTGGAATTTCTGGACTTCCATCTCATGGCARCTATAAATGTCATTTTCAGYACTGCCTTCCTTGGAAAAATCCACRATGAGCACAAGGATRTGGCTGTGCATCTCAAAGAACCAGAAGAGTTTTGAGAATAGCTGTACTGGGACTCTCCATTCTGTTCTGAAGTGCGCATGGTTTTGCTCAATTTTGATGTGGCAAAGTCTGAGCTCTAAAGTTAATCACAGGCAAAGCCACAGCAAACCCCCCCCCCCAAAAAAAAAAAAATCCCCAAACGGATCAAAGTGTCCTGGCTGCTCCTGTAACTGCTGGACTGCTCTGTGAGGGGTTGGTAATTCCCTCTTCGCTTCCTTGGCTGAAATTCTGACATAAATTATTCTCTTATCTTTAAGTCCATGCATACTTATAGCAAACAAACACAGCCGTGGCCCTCTTCACTGGAGAGAGCTGATAGAGAATTGCTTTTTAACAGGTCTTAGCWTCATCTTTTGAATCCCTGGATTTTAAAGACAAACTGAAAAAGCACCCATGTAATGCGGTATTTCAGGTGGAAATGTCTTGGGTCTGAGTGGTTTAGTTCTATCCCTCTGTAAAAAGTGAAGGCTGCTGGGATGGTGAGGGTTCCAGAGGGATGATAGCTCTGAACAGAGAGCAAGAAAGGGACCAGTTGGAATTGATTCCTTCCCAGAGGATCAGGTCTGCTTCCTCTGGGGCAGCACACCGTTCCTGAGCATTTCCACCTTGTCCAGACTGATGAGAGATTGTGGAAACCCCTGTGGAATGACTGAAGATCCTCACTGCTGTCACTGGTGGTAACTGGAGAAGCGCTGCATGTGTGAGACACTGAATTTCTGTCCAGTGTAAGATTTTTAGAGAGACATAAATAGGATGTGCTTTGGTTTATTCAATTTGTAATTTATTGTCAACCGCTGGAAGCAAAAAAAAAAAAAAATGAGTACTGTAGATCAGAGTTCACATATTCAAATACAAATGGGTGAGTTCTGAGTCGATGGAGTTTAAGGAAGTGGCACTGAAAGACACTCAAGCAAAATGAAGACTTTAGCAAATCGTGKCTGGAATGTTTTTGTCTTGGTGKKTTTTTTTTYCTTTTTCTTTTCCCTGCAGGTAAACTTTACTTTCTTGTTCTATATCATCTGAAGGACACATGCATTTTCTGGGATTTTGGGAATGATTTCTGGGGTTCTGGGATTAGACATCAAATTTAACAAGATGATATATAGCTTTGAGGAGACACATTTGATGTACCACTTAGCCTTCCCATAATTTACTGCGTGCCTCCGGTCTCTGGAGGGCAAGGGGTTGATCTACACTCCAACCTGACTTTATAAATAGCAAAGCAGAAGAGGGAACAAGAAAGCAGACTGGGGACCTGCCTGCTAAACTGTTATGATATGACAGTGATGCAGGTAGGTGACATTAAATGCTACTGTCTGCATCCTTAATTGTGAGTTGTCATCACCTTGGCTGTTTGAGGACGAATAATGTGCTGTTCATATTCCAGATTTCTATTCTTATTCACAGGACTGCATGTTCCAGCATTCAAATGCATATGTATAATTTAAAAAACAAAAACTCAGGTTTTGGGGAATGGATTTTGGGTTGGTTTGTTTTTTTTTTTTTTTTTTTGTTTTTTTTTTTTAGTGGAGACGAGGAGGGGGGGAAGATGCGAGTGTGCCTTGACTGCTTTTGAGTGCAGTTAATTTTCCTGCCTCGAAAGCGTAGTGAGCTGCCAATATCAGAAAGCCCAAATGGAAAAATGGTTGCTTACAAGATGTAATGAAGATTAAAAACAAGCAAATGGGGCTGGGATGTAAGAGGGCTCTTGCTCTGTAGTTATTTGCCATTTCTGATTTTGCAAATAGCTCTGCAGTGTCGTTCGATCTGTGCTTCAGCATAATTTTACCAGGAGATATTCCTGGCCTTTTGCTTCGCAGTCAGATCCTTTTGGTGGGCTATTAAGTTGAAAATGCAGTCAAGTATTAACATGGGAACTGTTTATGTAACCTCCCACTCCATGGAACCCCTCCAAAACACCCTGAGGAAGGCGAGGGGAGGGAGGGATGGGAAACCAAGAGCTGGATAGAAATAGTGCCTGCWCTGAGATGGAAATAGGTCAATTCCTTTCAATAAAAGGAAGTTGGGCTGTTGATCCGTGCCTGTCTACTTAAACTGCCATCGAGGTTCACTCAGYTRCCTCCAGCAGGGACTGCCASMCCATCAGGGAGGCACGAGGCRTTGGTACAGAGGGCTGAGAGAGGGRAGAGGAGGGAGGAACAAAGGCAGAGCCAGAAAGGAGATCACACAGGTACCACATCTCGGATTCCTGGTGGCACTGACAAGTGTTGATAACTCTGTCAGCATCTGCTTTCAGAACGCTGAGTCCCGATTTCCTACCTGCCCCTGTTTGTCCCAAGTGGATGCTCACAAAAGTCTGAAGGTTCCTTTTTCCCATTTTCTGCTGAAATATATTTAATTTGCTTTGAACGAGAGCAAACCCAAATCCCAGGGCCTCTGAATAAGGGGGAGTTATGGAGGGAGAATACAATGAATGTCTTAATCCTGTGTCACCCTTTCTTTGAGACACTGTGCTACATTAAATTGATTTTGCAAATGAAAGCTAAAAGCTAAGCAAAAGCCACCAATCTATTTTGCCTAAAGATGATTTTAGTGCTCTTTATGTTCCCTTAAATGACAAACCAATTTGTTACCTGCCTACATAAACATTTGCCTATATTAGCCCCAGAAATGTTTTATTTTTATTAGCCCAAACTTTATCTTTTTATGAAGACACAGGGGCCCAATAAAATTAGTGTGCAAATATAATACCCAATTTGCATTTTTCYGTGGTCAGCAGAAAAGCTGAGTAAAATCAATTTGATATTAGGTCAGCATATACATCAATAAAGCATACGCTCACACAGGACCATTGTAATGGTCCCTGTAATTTCTATCCTGCCAGAGTAAAGAGATTAAATAATATTAAATGCTCCAAAATAGCTTTGCTTTTAAGAGGAATGTAAAAAGAAAGAGAGACTTTGGCATAAAACGGGCAATAAAGGATAATAGTTGCGCAATCTCCAACTTTAAAACATTGTGACAATGATCTCGGAGGCAGGCTTCCTGCAAAATGGCCCCAATTCAGCACAGCTCTCATGCCAAAATTATGGTTAAGCACATTTTTGAGCACAATACCAGTCCGTCAAACAAATCAYGTGCTTAAGCACTTGACAGAGTCAAGGACAGAGCCTGAATGAAAATGTGAAACTCAAAGGGTTTTGGATGCAGTTACGTGCAGGACCATTCCTGAGGAGATGGTCCATGAACATGGGAGGTGTTGCTGAGCACAGCCCAAACGGGACTGACTGGATGTGGTGAGAGGTGAGGGGAATCCATGAGCAGTGAGGGTCCCCTGTAGCTGTGCTACCCCATCACAGACCTGATTTTCCATGGCTTCTGCATGGGAGACAAAATTCTGCTGCCTCCYATTTCAGGCAAGATACACAGGAATAGGTGCCTGACTGCCAAAACCTGTCCAGCCTTTGCTTATCTCTCTGTGCTACAAAATGGCATCATTTGGGCCTTCTGTCCCACACAGTTTTTGTGCTGTTCAAGCCAGCTATAAGGAGGCAGGCAAGAAAATCTGGTGTTTGTCTGGCCTCACCAAGTCCAGTGGGATTTGGCAGTGACCAAAAATGCTGTTCGTTCGCGCTCTTGTGCGGCTGAGATGCGCGCTCTTACCTGAAATGACATTCGTGGCCAGAAGGAACGGAAATAAATGGGATTAGGTGCTSATCTGGTCTCTTAGGGAAAACCAGAGTACAGCAAGTGCTGCTTGGATTTGATTTGCTAAAGCAGGTTAATGTGGTGGAGACGAGGCACTTGGGGCAGCGCCGACACCGGCGCTCGCTTTCCACACAGATGTTCCAGCTCTGTCGGACACAGACGAGCCGAGGTGGCGCAGAGCAGCGTAATGCAATAGAGTTGTTTTGATTTCCTCTGTGGAGTCTTTAACTCACAGGGTTCTGAATAAAAAATGCTGGCAGCAGCCCACCTCATACTGCAAAGTACCTGAGAGAGGATGACAATATGGAATTCATTTGCAGTGGATAACGTTCCATTAAAATACGTGCGGGTATTTAAATCCAGTTGTTATTTGGCCATATGTTTTTAGGGTAATGGATTCCCATGGGTTAGAGCCTTCTGGGCTTCCAGAGATGTCAGGATTTTTCATGTGCCTTTCTCAAWTTTGAAGTCCTCTGCAAAGGAGTGAAATCCACTCCCAAGCTCTCCTGATGGGCAGCAGCCCACAGGGTTTCTGGAGCAAACTTSTGGGGTCAGACTTCTCATCCTTGTGCTAATTTTTGAGCTGGAATCATTAGCTGCATCATGGCTGCACCACCTAAAGAAAACACAAATCTCCAGTCTGTTTCTGGTCTGACAAGGCAGCAGAAAAGWACCTGGATGRTRGRGAGTGAAGCTCTACCTCAGTTCTGYTACAGTACTTCATCTCRGCAGTGCAAATGGCATTCCATAAATTTAATATTCTGCTTGAAATTTCTAGATGCTTATCATTAAACTGCTATATACAAATACAGTAATTTTCATGTTTTTATAGTGGCATAAAAATGAAAATTGAATGAGAATGGCTAAGTGGATTTCCTGCCTTCCCATGAAGGTTTAGAATTTGATCTGATTGTCTCTAAGTAGAAAATGTTTTCTCTGCGACCCTGCTTTAGTTGCAGTAGTGTAATATGCAAGCAGGAGTGGTTGTATCTCTGTTTCGTGGGTGAGCAGCAGGACGTGAGGGTACAACCACAGTGACAGATTGTTGAGAGCTCAGCCACAAGACAAGGTAAATATTATCTGTGATGATGACAGTGGGGTAGCCTTCAAAGGGAAAAGAAAATGGTTATTTCAATCTTCAAGGTACTTTCCAGAACAGAAAATGAAAAATGAACCATTCCAGACATGTTCACATTTCTTTCCTTTCTTTCCAAGAAAACTTGTTTTGTCAAAGAGTTTTGTTTCTAAGGTTYACTGCCATGGCATTTAGAAGGGTAGAAGTGGTACCAGAACAGATGATTTCTCTGCATTTCTACAAGTCTTGAAGCTGTGGTTAAACAGACTCTGCCTTTCTGTCATTCTGCTTAAGTGCTTTTGGCATCTACTAAGCAAAGCTATACACTTCTAATCTTCTTAATTTTGATTGATCTTTTCAATCCGGTAGCAGAAAATAGGATGCATTTCCAATGTAACATTTAAATTAAAATATGGTGTTCTGTAGTGGCTTAGTGGGTTAACCTCAGTCGGCAGCCAGATGCCCACCCAGCTGCTCCCKCTTATCCAGGACAGGGRGAGAAAATAAGATGGAAAGGCTSATGGGTCAAGATAAAGACAGGGATATCATTTCCTGATTGSCATTGTGGGCAAAGCAGACTTGACTTGTGGTAATTTTAATTTATTGCCAATTAAAATAGATGGGCATAGTGAAAATTATTGATTATGATGATTTTAATAACTGTTATGAAGCATAAATAACAACRATTTTGTAATTGAAAACAAACAAAACCAAAGCCACAAAACGCTCCAAACTAATCCTCTGTCCAAAAGGTTCAAGGATGCCATTCCAGAGCCAGAGAGTGGCAGTCACGTTGCTGAGCATCACATCTGTGCTGAGCCACAGTCCCTTTAATGTAATTCTGGTTTTCCAAGAGGGGAGGAAAACTCATCTCCTCTTGCAGGAGTGATCCCAGCCTTCTCCTTTTGTTCTTTAAAGTTGGTTTGGTGATTTATCTCCTTCCTCCCACACTCCTTAATGCTGATGCAAATGATGTGGGATGGTCATTGACTTTTAGCTGATGATGTTGCTCTCCTTTTTGCTGTCTCCCACTTTTCTTCTGCCAACAGAATTGACCCCAGCAGCTGCTGAGTTTTGCAGAGACCTTCTTTCTTATATTTTTTTTTTTTGCCTCTGGGGTTCAAAAATGTTAGGGAAGGGTGAAGCTGGAGTAAGAAAGAGCAAATGAATGGCTGAGTTACAGGGAGAGCAGCTGCAGGACTTTGAGATGCTAAGGAAATGAAATAAAAAACCTRCTACAATTGTCTCCTGAGAACAGAAAAAAAATGTATTGATTATTCCTATGGTTCTGTTAGGTGTGATTTGCTATGGGGAAAACTGAGCATTTCTAAGAATTCAGGAAATTAAAATTAACTAAGGCATGGTCTTGAAGACTCTCACACATCTTTTAAAATAAGTCTAACTTTGGATGTGTATACAATACATCTACCTAATTAAAAATAGAAAAAAAAAAAAAAAAAAAAAAAAAAAAAAAAAAAAAAAAAAAAAAAAAAAAAAAAGATTGGATTTAGTTTCCAGTCTGTAAACTTTTTATTTCAAAACAAAGATTTAAACTGTCTCTAGCAATTGGAGCCTGCTGTGTTTAGCATTACCCCTGCTGTGCATGTGCAGGTTGAGATAAGACATCTAACTGAGGTCCCGACCTCTTATAGCTTAAAAATTCCCAGAACCCATTTTGAAAGAGCATAATTTTTATTTCCTGTTTATTAAATGCAGTCGCAGCACAAACAAAGAAAGTATCCTGCTTGACCCATGTAGTTTATGGCTGAAGCAGGTGGCCAAAGTGGTGTGGTTTCAAAACTGAGGGATTAACCCGTGTGAAGTTCAGCATAGTTTRGATCTAAATCTGCCTTCCACCTATCTGTAATTTGAAGGTAGAAATGAYGTATTTTTGTGCCCTCACTGGAGAAGATTCCTGGATTTAATCCTSGGCTCTTTTCCATACTTTTTAATTTTTTTTTTCCAGTTAGGGCAGATGTGGTCCCAAATACTTAGCAGATTTAAAAAAAAATCGCCTCCAAATCCTTCAGAGCAAAGCCTAATAAATGTAATTTRCAGCACTTTGCCATTGCTTGGCACTGTTAAGGTTCCTACCAAGTGTAATGCAGGGTGCAATTCCCTTTACCTTGACTGGAACCCCATTGCTGTTCCCGTGGGACGTTTGTCACGAGAGAGAGCACAACTACAGCAGTTAAACTCGCTGCAGTAAATCTTGGGGTTTAAAAGGAGAGCTAAATTTGTTGTTGCAGGTTTGGCTGCATGTCATCAGTCTTGCAGCCCTTGTGCAGTCTGCTGAGGAGGCCTGGTGATGCTGCCTCTTTGGCTAAATACTGTGTTTATAAAATATGATGGATTTTAATAAAAGGATGTATTTTARCAATTAACAGTTGCTTGTTTCTCCATTTGGGGACTGGTTTAAGGATCTTTATTTCTCTTTTTCTCCCCCTCTGTCCCCTGCCCTTTCCTGCTGCAGCAAACCTGCGTCCTGGGGCTGAACAGAAAGTGGTGTTCATCACTGCACGGGTCCATCCTGGGGAAACGCCCTCGTCCTTCGTCTGCCAAGGTGAGTGCACAAAGSTGGGATCTGATTTCCTGCTCATGTTTGGTGTGAGCAGCTTTGGCTCTGAAAGGGGACTGAGCTCACGKGACAGATTTCTCCATAGTGAGGATATCAGTAGAATCTCTCACCCAATGCCCAGTTCATGTCTTCTTTGGGGCCATAGGATTAGATTATCTCCAAGTCTTGTGAATGYTTGCTGAACTTGGTCAGAATTGGACAGAACTGGGCTCTGAAGCTATTTGGGAAGAATGAGATACACTCATATGCAGTGTCTGTGTAAGGCTCCTTTTCTTAGAGCTTTTCCAGCCCATTTTCCATTAACTGCTTATTTTTTCTTGCTGTGTACTACTCACAGCTTTTTTTTCCATCACAAAGCGGTGACCCTAGTTCTCTAGCTGAATTCTAAGAGGCCTCTTTGTCTGAAGCTGCTGCTCTGAGGAGCACAGCTCCCAGTGGCTGACAGCTGTTTCCTGTACAAAGCATTCCCGCTAAAAATAGCAAGCAAATTGCCCAGCTTGTATTTATAAAGAGTTGTAAATCTCAGGCTTGCGGGTACAAATAAATAAATAACCCTGGCACGCCTTCGTATAACTTCATTGTGYAGGTCTGAAATATTGTGCTGGTGTGCGTGGCTGTGTGCAGCGGGGAAGTGTTGAKGGTGTAAATCAAAGTGGAGCTGGGGCACTTTGATAATTCAGTGCAGCAGCTTAGGCCTGGCCCTGCTGAGCCCGTGAGCTGCATCAATCACAAACGTGGAGTTTATTGCGTTGTCTGCTCGCGGTGCCGCCGACTCATTTGATGTTGATCAACCTAAAGACCTCGGTGGGAAGGGTCTGGCACAGGTTCATGGTTTTCTCTGAGTGCTCCTCATCCTGGCAAGGTGCTGTGTGTGGCATCTTGCTCAGACAAAAGGTCAGCAGCTCCCCAGCCCCGTGGGCTTGCAGGACGCTCTCCTTGCTGGCCTGGACCAGCGAAGGTAAAACCCTTCCTCTGATAAAAATAACGCTGCAGGCTGAGAGCAGCAAATCTCAGCGAGTTCCCCATCTCCTGTGGTGCCACAGTCGATGCAGGGCATTATAGCACACATGATGTTTGTTAATGAATATGGATTTTTAATTGGCTGCTTTGATTCTGTTTGTGGCTGCTGGCATAGCCSTGTGAAATGAAAGCTGAGGCGTGCTGCTGAGGTGGTGCTTTGTAAATGATGTTATTTTATTTTGATAATGGAGAGTTTATTCAAAAGGGAAATAATAATGATAAAAAAAAAGGGGGATGTGTAAAAGCAGGTGGCGTGCTTAGGCTGATTGAAACAGCTAGATAGAAGCCATGCTCTGATTGTCTCAGAGAAACTTGGGGCTTTGTAGGGGAAAAAAAAAGCCCAAAACCAAACAAATAAACAACAAAGAAAAAAAAAAACAAACCCAAACAATAACAACAAAATGAAGTAGGAAATAAAAGGAAAATAACAAGGAGCTCTCAAGGTATCAGTCTTGGAGAAGCACATGAGGAACYTGCTGTGGCTGCAGTTATGGCTCGTTCTTGACTCCTTTGGGAGTGCCTGGATCCACAGGACTCTGCTGTGCCCCTGCCCCATGTACAGAATTAGCATCCAGACAAGCAGAAATGTCAAACGTTTCAAGGCCATTGCAGCACTGCCAAATGTGAAATTGGGTGCTTGCTCCGTCTTTGGAAACTTTTGTGTGGGAGGATCAAAAGAAGGGATAAAAAAGATTCCTCTGGCAGTCAAGTCGAGGGCACACTTAGGAATTTTATTTCTGGAGTCTCAGGAAGCTTTTTGGCATAGTTAGGTGTTGCAGATTTTATATCCAGATGCCAGCTCAGTGCATATGGAACATGTCAGGATTATTTTTTTTCTTGGTGGAGAGATTTCTTCTTGAATGTTTGATTATGCTCACCAACTGGAGTATTAAGATCTGGAAACTGATCCCAAAGATTCCCCAGGAGAAAGAAGCATCTCAAGGATGGAAGACCAGAACTGTGACTGCCCAGACTGGAAGATTCAATCCACAGGAGAATAGATGTGTTAAAAACTTTATATTTTTTATTACATTTTTTTTCCCAGTCAATCTTTGACTTTAATCAGTTTAATCATTGAATTATTTTTATAGTCTTAAGATAATATCTGACTCCTTGCTCATTTTTCCACCTCAGAGCTGGCCAGGTCCCTTCCTGCCCTCTTTGGTTTGCTCTAGAAGCAGGTTTTCCAGCTTTAGAACATCAGGAGATGCTTGGTCCTGGAGGGCCTCTTCATAAAAAGATGGATTAAGAACCTTTTCTGTTTTGGTCTTTTAAGAGTTATTACAAATGGTTAGCCTTTTTAGGAAATTTTCCTGATGGTTCTTAACTGCTTGTGGTGGAACTCAGGGCTGGAAATGGAGACCCAGACACCAGAGAGTTAATTCAGTGTATTCTCATGAGTACCTTTCACATCCAAAGGCAGGGTGGTGCCCCCCTCCTCAGATGGTGAGGGTCACCATGAGCATTGATGCTTGTACCACTTTTAGGGATGAATAAGTAGGAGCAAGGTCCAGGATGAAGAGAATTTGTTCTCACTTTGCTCTTGTAGAGCATTTTTTAACCAACTGGAGTCACCGCTGCTSCTGGAGGGTTTTTGTAGTGAACACAAAAAAGTGAAAATTTATCTTGCAGCCTGAGCTCATCTCTCTTGGGCTGCTCAGATTTCGGAGGGATATTTCTGAAGTTGTGTGTTTAGATAATTTTCCTTTTTTTAAGGTACTTTTCCTCATTTTTTCCTGCCCCACAGTATTTTTATTTAAGAAAATGTGCGTTATTTTCTCTTCYATCTTATACTGTTGAAGTAAATAAACTAACTGTTAGAGATCTCAGGTAATGCCTGTATGTATACACACTGTGCATCAATGTGTGTAAAACCTGTGCAAGCCCCTAAACACTGGTCATGAACCAGCTTTCAAAAGACTTGGATTTTATCCAAGATCTGRCAATAGGAGTACTTTTAGCCCCCAATATTCTTAAGAGTCTTATTCTCTCTCCTAGTTTGCTGGATTTCAGTTTCTTTTTTGGAGAAAAGCAACTGTCCCTCACTGTTCACAAATGTGGAAAGTTGTAGGAGATGCTGCTGAGTTTAAGTTTATCCTGTGTGCTCTGACTTTTGCCAGCACTCAGTAATTTCAAACTTAAACACATCTAGATGTACCAAAATATGTACTTTACTCATTGATTTAGTATCTTCTATTAGTAGGATGTAATTTGTTGATATTCCAGCGTGGCATCCACCGTGCCATCTAAATGCAGAAATTAAAATTTGTACCCTAAGCCCCTCACAGGGTGTTCCAGGCTGGGATGCCAGAATRGGAGACAGGAGGGATGCTGAGCATCTTGGGCTGAGTGTAATTTGACCTGGAGCTGACCTTGAAGCTTATGGGCTGAAAAGGGAACAGCCATTAAAAATAAAATACAAGGATAACAGACACCTGGGACTCTTATCCATAAGAAACAGAGCAAAAATTACTTTTCAATCAATCTTTTCTCTTTATAGCTGCTTAAACGAATGCTCCCTCCTGCTTCACCTTAAATCAGATGGTATGAAATGAAGAAACAGATTACACTGGGCAAGGTCTCTTGGTTTTCKGTTTGCATTCTTGGTCTGTGTTTTTAACCTTCACCCTCTCACCAGCAGAGGGCAGGAAAAAAAATTGAAAACTTTTGTACTAATTTTGATTCTAAACTTAAAGAATGGGCTAGAAGGCAACAGATTTCCTGAAAACAAGTCTCCCACCAGCTGTCTCTCAAACTGTGATCTTGCACAATAACTYGCTGGGCTAGTGGGTAATTGAACTTGCTCTCTATGTCACCAAGATGCTCCAGGTGCTATGAAGGATTTAACTCCTGGACAGACTCCAAAGTGGCCTCTTAAAACTGTTTTCTAGTTCRTGTCATGGAGGCAGTGCCTTCAAATTCTTTGAATTTGATCCTGCAGGAAACCTGAAGGAGTTAGTGAGAGAGAGAAGTTGCTGCAATAGAATAAATGTGACTTGGGTGGGGGCTATATTTGTTGTGCTATGGGTTTTTTTAGGTTTTTTTGTTGTTGCTGTTGGCTTTGTTTTGTTTTGTTATTTGTTTGGGATTTTGTGTGGTTTTAAATTCTTGTGGGAAATGCAGCATCAAGTGTGAGAAGAGTGATTTTGAAGCCCATTGATCTTGCTTGGAATTTTACCCTTACTCTGTCTTTTATGAAGAAAGAGGAAGAATATACTGTCAGGGTTAAAAGCTGCCATTCCGTTTCTTTTATTAAGCATAAATCTCTTGACCATTAGGACATAGGTGGTGGTAACGGAAGGCCAGGACATATTTTACATATAAAGTGTAAATTCAGCCTTAACATGTGAAAAGAGCCTTCCTGAAGCAGCAGAGGTGATGACCTTGCTTAGCTGTCTCCAGGGCATAAATTTCTCCTCAGGGAAAGGAACTGAGTTCTGCAGACACTGGTGTAAAATGCTTTTGGYAACAGCAGCTAGAAATTGCTGTTGTGATAATCTTTGGGTCCTCAGAAGCTTGGGGACATCGTCTGCCAGATTTCCCATCAGGCTGAATGTGCATCTGAATAAATGCACGGTTTGCATCTCACTTTATCTGTTTTATTCTCCTGTCTAGCAAGCCAATTCATCTTCGTTTCCAAGCTATATTTCCTACYAGAGGAGGAAACAAAATACCATTCCACAGGGAATAGGAATCTTATAAATGCATGTTTGTTATATTACTGTCAAGTCTCACTTCTGTCTTTGCTGCCAAATGAAAGAGACTGGAAGCAAACACTTCTGCTGTCCTGGCTACTTCTAAGCTCCRAGTGAGTGTCTCCATATGTATAAATGCTTAGTGTGCAATTCATCTTTGGGTGTGTTTGTAATGCAGCTCCAGGTGTAGGAGGGGGCTCTGCCTTGGTCRTGCAGAGTGTTGGGGAATGCTCTCTGCTGCAGGAATGCCCTTTTTGGGAACCTTTTCCTGTGTTTCTCTTTGTGGGCAGCATTGCTGAGACTGAAGTGAACTGAACGATGCAGAAGCTCCACTTTAAGGGTATTTTTTTTAACACTTTCTTGCCACCCCAAAGGTATAAAAACACAGAACTTCTGTTTCCTCTCAATATTTACTGGATCCTCTGCAAATCTCTTTTGCATAGGACAGTGAATCTGTTAGGGTGGAGTTCCACCCTAGAGGTGACTGCTCTGGGTCAAAAGMAGAGCAGAATCTTTCCATRAAATGAATGGAATTCTGCATACAGACAATGATACCCATAAGTTTTGTCAGGAGAGGATGGGAACGCTCCTGTTCCTTCAGGAACAGCTTAGCACTTGGAAGCAGTGAGGGAACGAGGTCAGCAGGAGCTGTGGTTCATGGTCTCTGTCACAGGAGTTCAGGAAACCAAGTGATGAGAAGCAAACAAAGGCGACAGAATTCAACAGCCCRGCCATAAAATGAGCTGCAGGGCTCCCTTAAAGTAGTTAAATTGCATTCATTCTTCCCACTAAGGTATTTTTTTCTTTAAGTGTGCAGCTCCTAAGCTTTAATGCAAAGARAGACACACTCTCCCTGACTTCTAAAGCAACATGAAAAACGGTATTGTCTGTCCCTTGTAAATCTCCTGGATGAGATTTTAGTGTGAAGTATCCCAGGAGAGAGAAAGGTTGTTCTGAGAATAATAAAACATCCATATTGGAGTAATGGAAATAAAAGCTCCTTTTAAAACCGTGTTGATGTAAATAGGCCATCAGAGGAATTCCTGCTGCCCGGTGTGACATTGGTGCCATCAGGCTTGGAATTGATTCTCTGTGGTGGTACAAGGGGTTGTACACCTGGGTTCCTGAGCTGGAGGGAATTTATAATGAGTTTAAATTTCTCTGGCTGTGGAGTTCCAGGATTCACTCCTGAGCAGAAGAGGAGGTGTGATGGTGGCAGGGGGACTGTGCATGGGCTGGGTGTTGCTGTCTGCAGCAGCAGAGAAATCCCCAGAGCTCTGGACACCTGAGCTGTGTGTCCTCTGTGGCTGGGACATCTCTCCCCACCAACAGCAGAGGTTGCTGTCTCACCTCTCCCCTTCCATATGCAGCAGCAGGAACAGAAAGCTGATGTGGTCAGGAAGGCTCACCCCACTCCAACCCAACCCTGTGTGCTCATCCTGCTGCTTCCAGGAGGGGGAACGGATCAGCACTGACTCCCCATCCCTGGGACAGCAAGGTCAGCCTTGCTGTGCAGCTGAGAAATGTCAAATGGCTTTGTTTGATTCGGTTTGCCCTTTGCCCAGAGCCGGCCTTTGACTAGCTCTGCTTAACTAATCCTCTTTACAGTAATCACAGAGCTAAAGGAGCYCTTGGTCTTCAAGGGGAAATTGAGAAAGGCTTCACTGTACAACAACAGGCAAATTTGTTTTGTCTCCATCTAAGATTGCCCAATTAATCTCCTGAACATCCTGATTTTGCAATGTTTCTTGGCTGCTCATATTTTTGGACAATGTTGGCTTAAAGATCATTTCCTTCCAGCCCTACCAACGTGTCTCTAGGGCAATGCACGTCATATTTGTACACACCATGGTACTTTGCTGAGGATAGAAAAAAGAAAATATTGATCCACCTGAACTTCATGATCACTTGGCCTTCCTTAATATGGCCTGTTTTCCCCACTGGAAATTGCAGTCTGAGAGGATTCTGCAGGTGCTTATCCTTGTCATCAGTTAGGGCCATTTTCTGTGTTTATTACTCTGTATGGCCACAGGCAGCAGGCCCCACACTTTTAGGGAGCAGTGTTAGACCCAGGTTCCTGWTCTTCTCTGTCCCTACAAGGAAGAGCAAACCCTTGGAAATGTCAGGCACCACATTGCTCGTGGCACTGCTGAGCCTGTGGCTGTCCCATGGCCAAGACCATCCAGGGCAACCTCTTTGTAGACTTCCAAAACTGAGCTTTGCATCAGGGTCAAACAGTGCTGGAGCAGCTGCTGCTGGAGGGGAACTCCCAGGAGGAATCTTGAACTCCCACCCCAGTACAATTACATCATGGAATGAAATAAATATGCAAAACTCAGGACAGAGATATAAAAACCACAGGAAGTTTGGCGGTGTCTTTAGGTCTCATTTGCATGGCTCAGTTGTTGATGGCAAAGGAAGGGCTCTGATAAGTGACCATCATTGCCATCAAGGATTCAAAGCTGAGAAGAGCCCTTGCAGTAAGTGCAGCAGGGTGTGAGAGYTGTGCTGATCAAGCTGCAGGTCAGGATTTGCAATTAGGAATCTCTTCCAGTTGTGATACTTTCAGCCCTTTCCATTCTCCTTCAGCGCTGTCCCAGCTCTTCCTCACAACTGACATTAATCTTGYTGCTCTGTTGTTTCCAGCTTTGTCTTCTGACCCTTTGTTCTTTGCCTGCCCTGGCTGGGTTCAG
>NW_026623659.1:380031-409192 GCF_030028575.1 Malurus melanocephalus | reverse complement strand
TTCTGCCATGCTCTGAGGAGCCAGCATTCATGTGTGACTGGGACTTGGCCTCTGCAAACTTTTCCTTGGCACGAGGGCACTTGGATTAAATTCTGCCCCTGCACAGATTGCTCAGCCCCTCAGCTGCCTGCTGTGTTGTGTACACATTTATAAGAGCCCTGTCACCCTGACTYCTCCAGCTTGCAGGGAGAAGGGTGTGCAGCTGGTTTGGAGGGATTGAGATGAAAGCAGGCTTCTGCCCCAGACCACAGCCCTTTGGAGGCTGGCTTTGCTCTTTTGATCCAGTCTCGCTTCTCTGGGCTCCGAGGGTGGAGGGAAATTGTATAGACAATGGGGCACATTCTTTACCAGGTCTGCTTAATTTTATTAGGAAGAAATGTAGGCACAAATTGCTGTGCTTTAGGGACCCTATTTCACAGGCAAACTTCTGTTAGGAAGGGTAAATTTAGAGGAGTTTTGAACCATGGCAAAGGGGTCTCTAAAAAGTCACCTTTTTAGAAGGTTGGTTCCTTAGTGACTGATGTCACCCCTAATGTGCCCTATAGTGCTGTTTCAAGGGTCAAATTGCTTATTACACGTTCAGCAAATGGTAACACATTYCTGCTACCCGTGCCCTGACTTGGAGGTTATCGGTTTAGCCTTTGCTGCTGCGAAATGTAAAAGATAATTGGAGATGGATGAAAAATAATTAATTTGTACTTTTTTTCCTAATGCCATAGGTTTTTGAAGAATGCTTTACTATAAATTTCGTACAAGCTCACTTATTTTTCTGCTATTTTCCCTATCTCTCTTTTTTTTCACTTGATTCCTTACTTTTTTGTTACTTTATCACTGATGGGAAAAAATGTGATGGGGAAGGGAAAGAACAAAGAAAAGCAAAGGTAATCAGCTAAGGAAAGGAAATGTGGGTCTTCTTATGTGAAAGTTTGGTCAAAATTTTCAAATTTTACTTCAAAATTTTCAGCCAGTGGTGCAGTGTGTAGGCAAAATATTACAAAGGTGGATTTGCTTAAATTATTGGCAAGCATAAGCAATGTCTTTGGGTGATCACAGAACAGATGTRACACAGGCAACGACAACAGGACAAGTTCTGGTTCACCAGGGCCTCCCCCTCCCCAAAAGGAGCATCCYTGAGAGTTTTCAATTTTCATAGTTATTAAAGTTTGGCTGCCGTGTTGACTTTAGTATGACACTAATCAGCTTGGTGTCCCGTTCCCTTAGAAACACTTGTGCTTGGTGTCAAAACAGCAAAGAGAGAACAGGAGGGTGCCTCATTCCCTGGTACAGGAGGAGCCATTYAGCCTCACTGAGCTTTGTCTGCCATCCATCAAATGGGACACAATCTGTCACAGAGTCAAGAGCAGAGCTGCAAAATGCTGTGACCCAGCCTTGGCCCAGGTGCCATTTTTTAACAGCCGGGTCTGTCGCTTATTCCTTGGGAGAAGCAGGGARCAGAGCTGGAAACCTGCTGGAATTGCACCCCTAAACCCCTGCAGGGGGATTGCCTGCCCTGGAGATGGCACATCACTGAGATCTCAGTTTGCCCAGAGTGTTCTGTGTTCGTTCTGCAGTCTGGAGCTGTTTATTAAAGTCAAGTTTACCTTCAAGATGCAGAAATTCAGTCTGACTACACAAGGCAGAACGTTAGACAATCGGAGCCCCTGCTTCCATATGAACTCTGATTTTTCTTCCTGGCAATGTTCCCAATGGCCCAGGATTTGAGGGAAACAGCACCTTGACACCGGCTGGTGTGGTCACAGCGCTGCCAGAGCTCAAACCCATCACTGCAAAGTGCTTGGGGACAGCTTGTGTCTGGGGCTTGCTGGCACTTGAGATTTCATTTGCATATGAGGCAGACTGTGAATGGAGAGTGYAATAGAACATTTCTCCAGCAATTCTTATTCTGGGACAAGAGCATCTTGTGCCTTCTTAGTTTAGTATGCTTCAAAGTAGATTTTGCAATAAGACTGTCTCCAAACAGAATTCTTTAGGAAATGGTGAGGGATTTTAGCTTCCTCCTATAACAGCAGCAACMACCCCCCTCAATCCTTGGAGGACTCCTGAAATTCATGTCATTCTGAATTTTCTCCCTCACACTCCTCAGATGGAAACTTGTTCTTTTATACCCTCCTGGAGAATTTCACTTCTTCACAGGGAGAAACATCAGGTGCTTGTGGTGGCCCTACTCATGTGAGGAAATTTTGCTATTTATTTCCTTTCCCTGTGCTAATTACCATCACCTTTAGGATCTGCAGTGCAGCTTCATTTTCACAGCACAATTCCTCTCAGGAGTGGAGGTAGGAGTTTATGCCATATTCTGCTGCTCACCAGCCAGGAGCACATCTGTACTGACAGCGAGTGACCCTAATTTATTTCAGAGGAGCTTTTCCTTGCCTGGATGTCACGCAGCGTAAATAAAAGAACAGATCCGTCTCCACTGACGAGGGGCAGAGCAGAGCTTTGGCAATTTCTTTCTTCATGTAGAGACATGGTCATTTTTTTATTATTCTAGAAGACAACAAAATAAACCACAGGGAAAAAAGCTTTTTCCTGCTGGAGCCTAGTGCAAGCAGCAATCCGAGTCCCCCCCAGTACCGCTGAAAGCAACTTGCAGATACGCAGCTTTCATCTCTGAGTCAAGGGGAGGAAGTTCAGTTGCAGCCAGCATTTTCTTGGCCATCAGACCMTCCCTGAGGATTAGGTTTTTGTTTAATAAATCACTCATTTTTTTCTTCTTTGGTTTTTTTTTTTTGTTTTGTTTTGTTTTGTTTTTCTTTTCCCCAGTCACCCAGAAGTGGTTCAGGTGTTGCATACAGTCCCTATTTTATTTGCCTGTTGAGACTGAAGGTTCAGACTTTGCTGTGCAAATGGACTTGGTGTTTCATTTCAGTTTTACCAACCCTTTGATGAGAACAGCTCAGACTCTACTGCCGTGACATCCTCTGTCAAGGGGGACATGGATACAGGTCTGCTTTAACCTGGTTTTGCCCTTGTGGTACTTTTGGATGTCTTTGAGGGGCAAACCCAGAGTGAGCCCCCACTGGATTTAGGGAACAGGCAGCCACTTCTCAGGGAGCTGATGCCACTCAGCTGTGATGCCATTCTTGCCTTTCTCATGCCCAGCTGGTGACCACAGGAGAGGGTAAAACAGCTCTCTGTTGAATTAGCAGGAATCTCTGTCTCTGGTTCTAGAATCTGATGGTTTCCCCCTTCAGGATCGCTGCCTCGCTGGTGGCACCAGCATTGCACGGTGCCTGCAGCCTTTGTGCCCTGCTTTGCCATCAGAGCCTTGCAGGTGCCTTTGCCTCACGGGGAGGAGGGGAACTGCCTCATTCCTTCTCAGCTGTTTGAACAGAGGGACAGGAAAATCCTATAAAGGTGAAGCAGTGTAACCTGCAAACCCAGTAAAGTGGAAATCAATGAAGCAGCCAAAAGGTGCCATTACAGCTGGCTTAGTGCAAGTTCTGTGTATGGAGAGTTCAAAGTGTTCACGTCCTTCCTCCCCCAGGGGAAATGAGGGCAAATGGTTGTGCARGTTCCTGCCAGGGTAAGCTGCCATTGTTTGGATTTGGGGAATGTATGGATATGCCACACATGGATGGCAAAGCCACATCTCCAGCAGAAGGGAACAGCTGGGCTTCAGTCCTGAGGAGGGGACACCTCAGCTCTTCTCTTTAGCTGAGGGAATCAAAGTTCTGAGCTGAAGCACAAGAAAGGGCTCCTTGCTCACATTCCAGTTTTGTTGTGAGTCCTGCACCTGTATGCTCTTGAGATCACATCACCCATGGGGGTACGCCTTGTGCTCTTGCTCCTTCTCTGCATGCTCCACTTTCATCCTGGAGTCTGTCTAGCTGAGGAGCCCACTTGTGATGTGGCCAGTAGCAAATGTGTCTAAAGGTTATTAAAAGTAAAGCCAAATGAACAGAGATATTCCCAATATTCTCTCCAACACCCTATAGGTGAAGGTAACTGGAAAAGATGGGAGTGAGTGATTGATGTTTTCCAGGGCCCCTCTGCTCTCTGTGTGTGCCTGCCTGRCTCAAGTCTTTTGCTTCTGGGTCTTTGCTTGGCTGAGCAACATTTGCAGGTKCTGGAAGCCATTTTTAGAATGTGTTTAAAAATACATATTTTTTCATTTCTTCCCTCGCATTATTTATGTCATGCCCTTTTCCTTCTTCACCGTGTATTAGATTTCCATATGTAAATGTGCTCTCCATCTGCCTCCAGAGAAATCCACCTTTTGCTTCCTGGGTTTACAGCACGTTCTTTGCTTGGGTTAATCCATCCATCTTCAGACTTGTGTGGCTCTGGTTGCTACCACAGGTAAGAATCAGAGCACAATGGAGCTGCTGCTTGTGTTTGCTGTGCCTGAAAAACAGCCCAGGGGTGAAACCAGCCCATCCCTCCACTCCCAGTGCCCACCTTCCTTGAACCAGGCACCCTGAAATCGCAAAGGTTCCCCAAGAAAAGCACTTGCTGCCTGGTTAGGAAGAGAGAACTCTGGAAGTGCTCAGATTCTGGGCAGATAATTCAGCAAAAGGCTTGAAAGGAGAAGCTCCATCATCTTTGGCTGTTCCTYGCAACTTTTAGTGGTTTTCTAAGCAGAACTAAGTCTGCTTAGTCCTCCCTGTGTCCATCAAAGTTTATTTTTATCACTTTTATAGCTCTGCTGGGAATCTTTTCCCCAGTGCAGGCAACTTTGGAAAATTTACACTTGTGGTGCTGTCTTCTTRCTGGCCCTGGAAAGGTTTCTGACCTGCACGTCTCCAGCTGTCATGATGGGGAAGAAAGCAGTCATCTCCCAGGCTCTGGGGAGCTCAGCCTGGTCCTGGGTGAAGCAGCAGCGCTGTAATGATGCAGTTTCTCTTTTTCTCCTGCAAGACCCTCTCAGCTCTAAATAGCAAACTGGAGAATGATTTTCTGTTTCTGGGTTTTGCCTCCTTGCTGGTGCTGTGTGAGCTGTTGGTGTGAAGCTGAAACTCCCCTTCAGGGTGAAAAGTCTGGTGGTTTGGGGTTGATAAGGACAGCAGGAAGCAGGGCAAGGATGCCTGAGTTAATTCTGCCCGGGTACATCCCTGCTTGACTCTGGTTTGTGCATCGGGGATTTTACTCCCCTTGTGTTTATTTTTCCCCTCTTTGCAATCAAGCCTCTCTTCTGGGTTGTCTCTTGTCTTGCACATCAGGGAAGGTGGGATCTCCTGCATGTTTCTGTTCAACTCTAAGGATGAAATCCTAGCTGTATTTAACGTCAGTTAATTCTGTAAAAATTGRTAATATAATAATATAATGCAGCAAATATTTTTTGAGCCGTCTTGGGGACTCACACTCATGGGAAGGACAGACTTTGAATAATAATGACCAAGCACATTATCTTCTGAAGTAACATCTTGAGAATGATTCTGATAAATCCCAAGTAATTCATTAATGAAACGAGATCATCTGATCCTTGCAGTGTTTCTCCAGGACCCCTTTTGTTTTTTCCCAGGAGGAAAAGAGGCATTATCCAGGGGGTATTGGTAGGCTCATTTTGATGCAAAGAGAACTCCAAGCTCCTTACAGCATATTAAGAAAATTAAAAGAAGGAAAGCCAGCCAACAAAGCCACCCACCCAGCCTGTGCTGTGCACTGAATTCAGGAGCCCTTCGGGCGCTCCTGCAGCAGCAGCTGTGTGCTCCTGCCACTGCCTCCTCTCTTTGTCAGCCTGACAGGTTCTTTCAAATCAGTTCCACRGGTCTTGGCTGTTGCATCAGTTCTGCTGGAGAGCTGCGGTTCTGCCCCTGGGCCTGGGGAGATCAGTTTGTGGTTAAACAAGGTGCATCAGCCATCAGGGTAATTAAGAGGCTGAGGGACGAGCTCATCACTGCAGAGGCAGGAGACAGTCTGCTTCCCTCTGCTTTTTACCAGAAAACCCCAGCCCTGGCCCCATTCTGCTCCTCTGTATTAGTCTGGTCCTTTGAAGCTCATGGGTATCCCATTGCTGCCAGGAGCAGGAGAGGCAGACACCATGAAATCCTGGGAGGGATAAACCCAATATACCCCATGGGCTCATGGTGCTGCTGGAGAGAGCACCAGTGGAASGGGGTAAATGGTGCCACTGACACCYTGYTGCTGCTCTGATMGAGTGTTCCAGCAGCCTTCTGCTGCCAAAAACACCCAGGCTTAAATCTAGCAGGATTTTCCATTGTTCTTTGTCTTTTCTTAAAATCTGAAAGGACCCACAATCCAATTTAATGGCATCAAAATGAATCCTGAGGCCACAGATATCATGGGTCCAATAAATGAGAGAAAGGTCAAAATGTTTGGTTCCTTGGGGTCTCCAGCTGTTAAACAGCCAAGAAATCAGAGCAAGTCTTAAGGCMTGTTAGAAGAGAGTGTTGTCAGTAGAAGATTACATAAACATGACCTGAGTCAGCTTTTGTAACAAGATCATTCATGTGGTCTCATCATCTACCTAAATCTGTTTAGTACTGTTTTTTTTTTTTTCAGTATTTTTTTTTCAGGCTTTTCAGACAGGATCAGGCTTTGGGTAGAATAAAGTATGTAGAAAATTCTGAAGTAGGAACTAGACTTTTTTTGTCCTCACAAAATTCTGAATTGTCTCTTCYTTTTTTGGCTGATACTTTTAACCAGCAAAATTAAACACCACATTTTACCCTCTTCAGCTAATCCTCTGAGAACCAGCTATAGTCTGTGGAACATTTTCAGTTCTCCTTGACTTTTTTTTGGAAGAAAAGAGAACAGCAGAAGTGAGAGTACTGAAGGCTGCAGTTCTGAGCTGACCAGCATCACCAGTTGTCACCAAAAGTCTYCCCATCTTGTCCTCTGCAGGGCTGATTTTCAGAAAGTGCTTATCTTCGGGGAAGAGCGGGCTGGGGATGGACTGTCAGTAGCACAGATCCCCTCTAGTGACAGCTAAGAACAGAAAAGTTTCAGAATTTTACTCGACACCTAGTATTTTGTGGCTATGTGCCATGTTTCCAAGTGTGCTGTATTCCATGCAGTCRGCTCCAATGAGCTTTCACGAGTTTGTTTGGAAAATCCATCTGCTGGTTTTGGCCCCAGAGATGCCAGTTTTGCTGCCCTGCAAATCTGGCCATTGCTATCTCCAGTTGAACACACTAAAATAGCAGACTCTGGTAGTGCCTTGCCAAAAATCAGCATTGCTGGAGACCAAAATCAGGAATTCTGGCTCCTGGTCCCACATCCCAGTCACTGGGAATGCCAACTTTAATTATGTTTTACTGGCAATGTATATCTATATCTTTTCAGCACCGAATTGGGATGTTGTGCTCCAGCCAAGCGCCAGCAGTCGCATATCCCTTCAAAGCAGATGTGAATCTTTTTATGGGGAAAGAGCAACAGCTCATAAAAATACGTAGGAAATCCCAAACACTCATCACTTAGCAACTTTCTACACTGAACTGATCGCGCTTCCAGACTGCAGATTTGTGGCTGACTATTCCAGTCACATCCATTTCACTGCGTATTCTCCCTGTTTGAAATGCATCTGGAGCATCAGGGTCTGGAACTCTTTGGTGTGCTCAGGCCTGGTTTGCATGGTCTAAATGTAGGCATCTCTCAAAAAGAGGAGGATGGTGCCCATGAAAAGCAGTGGTGTTAATGTACCTCTTTTAGTAAGAGATTTGAAGGTTTTGATCTCAGTCCATTAAAATGGGAAAGGTCTGCCTCGTGGCATCATATGGTTCATCTTCTTACCCAGGACTCATAGAAAGTTTTACTACGGGAAATTTTTCCCAAATCTTCATTGAAATTGCAATCTTCATTGATGTAAAATGCCATTTGAGGCTGTAATGGCAGAAATGCCTCCCATATCCTTACGATGGTGTGAGAAGGGTTTTTATTGCTTTGTAATTCTAAAAAGCTTTTGAAATGTTTGGGTTTCAGAATAGTCAGAGTCATATTTCATGGCAGAGATGCGATGCAAGTAGCACAACGGGCACTCACTGTCCCCACATCCTGTGACCTGCTGATGTGTTTAGGGAGGGCTGCAGTCACTTGTGATTCTCCATCAGTCACTTCAGAGTCCTCAGTTAGATTATCACATGCAAAAGAAGGTAACTGGGAGACCTGGAGGGGTGCAGGTGTTGGCTGGGATGCCTCAGCCTGGGTCAGAAGCAGAGCAGTTTCTCTCTCATGCTGGCAGAACCCATCTGGAAGGTTCTTGACTGCTGTTCCCATTGATTTGTGTTCAGGCCACAAATTTCCAGATTAGTTGTTTGTGCTAAGTGGAGGAGGGAGGGAGGGAGCGCTCAGGAACAATGGGTTTTTAAATCTTCTTTAAATCAATTACTGTCTGTGCTTACCACGCACATTAAAATGGGAGACAATCCACCACGTCTTGCTCTGCCATTTGGAGCATTTGTTGCCAGCCATTCTCAATTCCTTTGCGTGCAGCCCCTCCAGCAGAAGCAGGGTTTTCTCTGGAGCTGGCATTAGCCCTGTTCCACTGGGCGAAATGTGGTGAGCTATTGCGTTCCCTGGGAGACTGGCTGTTTTCCATTCCTTTCACTGCTCTGGAAACAGGCCTAGCTGTAATGGCCTAACTCATCTTAAACCAAGGAAATTACTAATTCAAGTCAGTGAGCATATTTTCATTTTAAAAGAGTAACAAATTAAATAAACTCCCTGCATTTTGCATTTGAGACCTCAGTGTTTCATCTGCTGTAATCTAATTCACCCATTCATTTCCTGCACATTCATTTTATCCCATTATTTGAGATTTCCTTTGCTTTTAATCCTGTGTTTTGAAGAGACCAAGAGTTACAGCAGAGAATAGATGAGAGACTAAATGGTAAATAAAGGAACAAACATACCTTAATATAGCTTGATGTGTTTCTAATCAATCTGCTTATTGCAGCTGGATCCTCAGTGAGGTGTACAAATTTCTGTCTCAAGTTGATTAAAACTTCTTTAAAAATAGGTGAAGTGGGGCTGTATGCACAATTCACAAGATACTAACTATTGGTTTGGTTTTTGGGTTTTTTTAACAATAGCAATGATGGTTGCAGGTTTAAAAAAAACAAAAAAAAAAACAACTGAAATGACCATGGGGGCCTAAAGACTTTTTTGGGGGTGCTTTTAACCAACCAAACTCATGCAATGAGATTTTGCTGAGCACAGAATATTTACCTCTCTAGCTGGGGACAAATTGCTCTGTGATCAAAAGGTTTGATACTCCAAAGGAATCAATCAGCCCTTCTCTTTCTGTACCCTTCAGAAATAATGTACCCAGGAATGTCCTTCCTAGAGCTGTCTCACCTGCCTTGGTTGGCTCTGATTTGTTTTCTCATGGGCAATTGTTGTTTAGCTGTTGTCTCCCTCGAGAGCTCCCTGTCCACAGGAGCCACTGGGGAAAATTGTTCTTCTCTGCATTTTCAAAAAACTGGGTTGTTTTTCATCATGTGGCACCCTCAGGCCTGTGCAGGGCCCCTCTGAGCCTTTCCTGGGGGAAGTTTAAATGAAGGCTGAACATCAGCAGAGCAAACAGGAGAAGAGCCTGACSTGAAAATRGGRATYTGKTGRGTGCTYAYTGAGRTTTTGTGCAAGGTGCTGCCTCCTTTTGAGAGCAAGCACGATGGTCCTCATTTCCTTGGGTGTGAGGATGGACAGAGAGGGGGATCATGGAAAACAGACACTGTTCTGGACCTTYCCTCTTTCTTTGATTGCAAAAGCTACTCAGAGAGAGGTCTGTGCATGCAGATACGGATCAACTTTGGCATTTGGGAATTGGTGACATAATTCAGGCATCAAATTTTCCTTCATGTAACACCATGAGCAGGTGCCTGTTTCAGTTTTTTAGTGATCCTTCACCAGCCGTGTTACCTTTTATAATTTTGATGAAATAAACTTTGGTTTTGACATGTATTTGAAAGGGACCATTGAAAAGATAAAGCAACCTGTTAATAAGGCATTCAAAACTTACAGATTCTTTTTGTACTGAAGTTGACATCAATATGTTCACCCTTGTGCACCCGTGCCCAAGAAATGTGCTTCTAAAAAAGTGATGGCTTTCTGTCCTTTATTCTGTGTGTTGTGCTTTGGAGACAGAACTGTAACTGCTTTAGTGGCCATTATCACCTCATGGATTTTTCACCATCACATTAAAAAAAAAAAACTTTCCAAAAAGCCCAACTCCATGTTTTTGCTTTCTTACTCTCCTCATAATTATAAAACATAGCTATAGTGTCACATTGGATTCAGTCTCCTTTAACAGCATATTTCAATAACTTTGTATGAACATGAGCATTAGGGACTCCTTTACATTTATTTTCCAGTGAATATATCCTATTGCTGTTAGAGCCCAGTTGTCACATTTCCTTTAACCTGCAGGCTGAAGGATACCAGCAGCTACTCAGCTTTAGGAAATAGGTCTGAAAACATAAATCASCCCTTTCTTGCCATATACTAGACACAGTGCAGGGCATGTTTGCATTAGCAGTTGCCATATTGCATTAGGATCTGTGCTGATTAGATTTTCACTAATAGGAGCAGGRCAAATGTATTATATAGTTGCACAATTAAATATATTGTCAGAGTGAGGGTGAAAGGATGGAGTAATGGAAAAAAGAGGGGATAAGACAGGCTTTGCTTTGGAAGGAGCAAAYGTGGAGAGGTCATGTCAGAGCCAGCAGGAAGTTTAAACAGAGTTTAAGGTGGTTGATTGAGGAAATATCTTGACAGAATGGTGGAAATGGCATTTTATGATTAACTTGTTTGAGAAGAACCAGTAGATGATTTGAGCTGGGTTGGGRTGGGCAGAGGTGCCACAGGACATGATGTCAGAGCAGATGAGAGGTGCTGAGCTGCAGAAGGCAGGAGGAATTTGAAAAAAAACACATATAGCCTTAAAAAAGAATAAGGATAAAGRAGTGACTCAGAGTAGAAGGGGTTTGGTCCAGATTTAGTGCAGTTTCAGTGAAACTGAGTTTTTCAAGAAAGCAGTTTTTTAACAATCTGACATTTTTTAAACAGTCTGACATTTTAAAGTCAATGTGGCTGTGTCTCCAATACTTGCAGTTATGAGTATTGTTTTCCCTTTTCCTTTTTTTCAATTCTTTCTTTCCTTTCACTTGCAACTGTGAAAAGCTCCTTGAAGTTAATGTAAAGACTTTGGTGGATTTTTAGTGGACTATGAATAAGCCTCTTCTTGTGTCATGGCTGAATGCTGATTTCTGAGCTGTTCTGGTTCCAGGCAGCATCTATAATTGCATGTTATTATTTGAAATATAAAGATTTTAATTGCTTTCCAGAAAGCTGGAGAGGAAAATAATCCATATTGTTTTGCTGCTTTTAATTGGAGAACTTTTCCAYACTGTAATGTGTCTCTGTAGGCCCRTTCCATCACRTTYTCCATTTTATTTTGAAGTCTCTTGAAGAGTTAATACTTCATTATTGGGCCATTTCCCTTGATCTCCAGCCACAGAGGTTTGGTTGTGYTTTTTATTTTTTTAATAATGCTTGTCTTATTTTTCATAGCTGATGTGACTGATTCAGATTGGATTATTTCCTTTGACCCAAACTGGGGCTGCAGTTCGGAGATCCAACCAATCTGTGGGCAGCTCTTTTTTTTCTTTAATAGCAGACTAATTGGCAGACCAATTAATCTGCTCATCTGTGAAAAGAAAATTTATAGCAATAAGTAGTTCTAGTTCCAGAAGTCATTCTCTAAAGTAACATTACAGTGGCCTTGTTTACTTCATGCCCTGCAACACGATCCAGTGCTTCAACAGTAGCACAGGTCAATTAGTGGACAAATTAAGCAATTATTAGCCACTAACAAGGGTGACTGGCATCATTACCCTTCCTGTTTACCAGCAAACTGTTATTTTAATACAAAGATCAACAAATAAATTAGGGCATCTGTTGTATTGCCATGTCTGCCTTGAAGTAAATGATATTAAATGGGCTTTGGTTGCTGCCAAATTCTTAACCCCGGCCTAATGAGATACACTGATATGTCTCTTGCTGATTACAGAAGCTGTAAAATTTAGTTTGTATTGATTTATTAACAGGAGGCCCAAGTTCTCTGCAACAGTATTTTTTTTTAAGTCTGATATCTGTATTTTGATTTTAAACATTATTGATCCAGACTATTGCAGACAGTCCAGAGCTATTGGGTTCCTCTGAAAGAGAAAGCTATTTCCTGATTGTATTGATTATTTGGATGCTTACAATAATTTTAGGGTGAGCTTTCTATATGTAAATATGTGTTTTTGTCTGATGCTTCCCTCCTGTTCCTTAAAGCTGCCTTGACTTCCAGGTTAGAATTCTGAGAGTAGTTTTTAAGTCTTACTTTGTATTTTTACAATAGGGTAAGGCATCTTCAGGCCTGGGTAAGAAAATCAAGCAAATCTCTTTTTGATGGGTAGCCTGGCTAAAGGATAAAATTTGTTCTGGACATAGCAATTTCTCAATAGTTAACTCCTCAGAGCATTTGAGAAAGCACAAATTGATGTGATGTTTGAGTCGAGTTGCAAGCTCTTTAAAACTAAAACCAGCAGAGTGTCTTGAGAAAGCAGGGACCAAGTGAGGGGTTGTTTCCCTTTAAGTGTTTTGGAGCCCTCCAGGTGCTCGTGCTGTGGGTTCTGTTCCAGGCAGTGCCAGGAAACAGTCAGAGCAGCAGTTTAACATAGCTAAGCTTTTCATGTTTGCACACAGTTAGGAAATCTGGTTATTCAGGATCCAACTGTGTCCCCGCCGTTCCTTCGTGTTCTTGCTGCTGGATAATGAACAAAAGTCACAACACCAGCCAAAAAGCAGATCGATGCTCGGTTTCCTTCAWCGAGAGGAGGTAATTGCAGGCACATTTCCTGAGCAATATAATTATGTATATGCTAATGTGCCTCAGAAATTCAGGTTTAGCTTCCTCTCAAGTGGAAGACCTGGTTACAGAAAGTTCCTTTCTCCTCCTCAGGATTAGTCACTGAGACATGAAAAAATTGCTGATGTTTAGAGTAAACTACACCTTGATCATCTCAGACATTTCAGAAGCCTCATTTTTCTCCATCTGCCTTGGCAAATTAGAATTCATTCTAACAGCAGCATAGGTTCAGATTTGCTGGTATTTGAAATACAAAGTGGGCCTTAAGAAATTAGCTAAACGAAGGAATTGTGCAGAATATGAGATTTTGGTCTCATCTTTAATGGAAGTTTCRGCYAAGCTGTAAACAAGTGCATTTAACWRGCATGAACATGGGKTTTAGGTTGKTTTTTTTTAACACTTTGACGGAATCACAAAAAGTCAGGTCTAAAGTTGGCTTTTTTGAAGTCAGCTAGTTAGCCCAGGCCATCTCTCCTATGCTGAATTGTTGCTTGTTATATCTATTCCCTAAGGCTTTAGCCTGTCCAGTGTTAAATGTTTCTGATGATGGGATTCCACTCTTACCCTGGAGAGACAATTCCACACTCTAATAGACCTTACCATTAGTGAAATTTTACTGATGAGCAGCCTTAATTTTTCTCTGCTTAATTTTATCCTGTTACTAGACCGTAGTGATTGATTTATTCTGGGGRAATTCAGTAAATGGTTCCTGCTTCACAGGATGGACCTTACAATAAATAGCAAATTGTCATGACCTATCTGTGGGTGTCCTGAGATTACACAGGAACTCAATTTATCTCAACATTAATTCCCTGGAAGCTGTTTCTGTCAGTACCAAGCCAGTGGAGGGATAAGCAGTGAATTTAGCTGCCAGATTCCTGTCTCCTGCCCCAGCCCCAGGGCAAGGCAACGTTTAGTGGCTCCTGAGCATGAGGCCAAGAGAAAGCAGATCCTGCATGCTCTGATGCTGTGATGTGCCCAGAGGAAAAGCATTTAGGATCTTCCCTGTCAYTGGCCTGGGTTCCATGTTAAAGGAGCTGATGAGATGGAGTTACTCCTGGTTTTTATGGATGAAACATAAGTGAAGAATATGACCTTTAAATTCCAGTCTGCCAGTGGAACAGCATCCCTGKGCCCAGTGCAGGTATTCTGAAACTCTCCCAATTTTTGGGAGGCATTTTGCACCTCTTTATGCCTGCAGATGATCTGAAATCCCTTTTCATACATCAAGGATAGCTCTAGGCATGCACTGAAATGAATTTGAGGTGCCTCAGCTCAACAAATTGCCTCTCTCAAGGTGAGCTGCAGAGTGAGCCCACCTGTGCAGGCTGGGGGTGTGAGGTGTTTTCATTTCTCCTCTCAGGAGAGGAAAGGTTTGGTTATCGTGGCTCATCTGATGAGCAGTAACTTCGCCCTCTGTAGAAACTCGAGTGTCTGGTGATGCAGCCGTGCTGTACTTGCATTATGGGGACAAATTAGGGTATTTCTCCTTAAAGTTCTTGGAGTTTGAAGAAGGTGGCAGGTGCTATGTGATTGTGAGTGGTTTGTTCTGTTGGAAGCAGGAGCAGTGCCAGAAACCAACCAGGCAGAATCATCATTCTGATCTTTAACACGTGAAATTTCAGGTAGATATCTGGAAATCATTGATGTCCTAGACCATCCTCTTCAAATCCTTTTTTTTTTTTTTTGGTCTTTTTTTCCTCAGGTATAATCGATTTCCTTGTGAGCCACCATCCAATTGCAAAAGTACTGAGAGACCACCTGGTKTTCAAGATTGCTCCCATGCTCAATCCTGATGGAGTTTACCTCGGGAATTACAGGTATGGTGTGGGGTACAAATCTGTGAATTGTTATATCTGCCTTACACACTTTTCACTGTTTTGTCATGGAATTGGATAGGGCTTGTTTCAGTTAATTCCTCTTAAACTGGAGATTCTCACACAGCTTCCCACCGAGGAGAGGGGCAAATGGCAGATTTGTTTGCTGCAGGAGGTAGAGAGCAACCCCCCAGGACAGCGGGGTGTCTGCTCTGTGAGCCTCCTCGAGGTGTGGGAGTTGATGTCAGCTGAGAGTGAGACCTTCGCTGTGTTTTACAAATGCACTCATTATGCTGCTCATCAGCCTCTATGTAAATGTGTCAGTCAATCACAGCTCCCATAAACGACCCAGATCATCCATTAAAGTCGCAGATTTCACTCTGTTATTGTACTGTAATAGATAGGGATACATGGAATGGAATAATCATTSCACCCTATGCTAATTTTGCTTCGTTTTAGTATTTGAATTACTACTTTGCCACCTCCTCTGCTGAGATCCTATCCAGATAATCTTTTGTTTTCCCTAAAATTGTTTGCTCTTAATGCATTTATTTACAAAATAAATGTGCTGCTGGAGGTGATAATGAAAAGCAGTTGATTAGTTGATGATTTGTTTGTGGGGGCAATTACATGTACCACACAGTTCTCTGGAGAAGCCCCTGAGAAATGAAATGTACTGCTTGTGGTTTTGCTTACAGTGCAAGAACAACACAATTCTCTCTGTAGCCAGACTACCTTGAGCTGTGATCTAATTAGGTGTTGCATTGSTAAGCACAATAAGGCTGGGTTATTGGATGGGTGAGGAGACCACTGAGGAAGGAGATGGAAGCTGCAGAAAATTGGGCTGCTGGCAGCTCTGTGTTGAAGAAACAGTCTCGAGTTCATGCCAGGGGAGTTTTAGATTAAGTAGATTAAGTATTAGGAAAAGAATTCTTTACTGGAAGGGTGGTCAGACACTGGAACAGGCTGCCCAAGGCAGTGATGGAATCACTGTCCCTGGAAGTATTAAATTAATGTGTGGATGTGGTGCTTAGGGACGTGGTTTAGCAGTGCTGGGTTGATGGTTGGACTGGGTGGTCTTTGAGGTCTTTTCTACCATTTTTGATTCCATGATCTGTGTCCTTATSCCCCCTGTGCTTTGATAATTGTTAAACTGAAGCAGAGGGAGTTGTGGGGGTGATTTCAGGAGTGTTTATATTTGCTTTCAGTGAAACTTCCCAGAACAGGTGGTGTCCTTCCATCTGCAGTGATACTCACTCAGCCCCTGGCAAATCCCAAATCAGACAGTGATACTGCAGCAGTGGCCTCTGACAGCACTGGGAATTTATCAGAAAGTGTCACCACACAGTAATAAAACTCCAAAATGACTCTAGAATCTGATACTGCATTACTTGCCTTTCTTCCAGGTGCCTTGTACATAAGCAGCTTGAGTTGCAATTAAGCAGCTTTTGTTTCCCCCATAAGTTCACTTGCCCTGTAGGTTTTTCCCCTGCACTGTTATTTATAGTTTTTGCCCTGTAGGTTTTTTCCCCTGCACTGTTATTTATAGTTTTTGCCCTGTAGGTTTTTTCCCCTGCACTGTTATTTATAGTTTTTGAGAGGAATGCAGCTTTCCAGGCATTCATATGGCTCAGAACTTGAAAAGCCTTTTGGGAACCCAGGTAGTAGGAAAGGGCACGTGAATTAATTTGGAATTGCTGAGCCTGATGGTTCACTCTTGGTTTAACTTTCCATGATATGCAGAATTTTCAACCCTCCCGAACYAAAGAGAATTTTAATGAGGTAGCTGAAAAAACATTTGATTTTCTTGCAATTCTTYGCTGTATTTACAAATGGCCTAATGTAACTAATAACTTAAAAATGAGGATAACAAGCAAAATGCTACCTATTATCTTGAGAAGAATATTAAAAAGCCTAGTAATGTGCCAGCATTGCAGTTAACTGGTGCTGAGTGAATAATTCACAGCAAACACTTTATTTCCCGTTCATACAAAATCCACAAGCACATCACAATTTATTAAATTGAATTTACTGGATGAATTTCTTAAAAAAAAAAAAATCTCTAAGGATCACTTGCTTGTATTTGAAAATTTAACTCTGAGGCTTCTTGGTGATTGGCCAGATAACTTTGCTTCATCTCTTTTGGTCTTTGTTGAGATTAGCACATAAATAGGACTTTCAGAAGTCTTCCACATAGTGGGGTCTAACACAGATCTATTGGCTGGGGAAAACCCCTGCTTTTGCAAACAGGGGMGCAGAAAGAGCAGTTTTAGGCATTTGAACTTCTCCTTCCTGTTATCTCTCTCTTTCTCAAAGCAGCAGCTGCTGACTGTTTCTCTGGTTCATTGAAGGTTCACATTCGGAGCTATGCAAGCTAAGATAATGAAAYGGGTAATTAACCCTCATGCTTGAGTTTGTAAATTGATCTCCTGCCAGTGCCAAAGAGGTTTTTCTTTTGCCCCACCAGCGCACAGCCCTGCACAACTGGCACATCCCCTGCAATSCCAGGCACACCATGGGCAGCTTGAGTGTGTCAGCAGCTCTCCTGGAGGGGATGGGATGGGATGGATGGATTCTCCTGAGATCAGAGCAGGAACCACCCTCTCACTGCCCCAGGGTGATCCCAGCTGGCTGGTGGCATTTTTTGCATTGCCATTTTTGGGGATGCAGGACTTTCACCGACAGAGCAAGTCCTGTGCTCTCCTCCAAAATCTTCACTCCTTTGTTCTTGTGAACTGAGGTTCAAGAGTTTGAGCCAAATCTCCAACAATGCTGCCAAGAATTGCCTGTTTTCTGTAAAATGTTGGCTCATTCTCAAGGGAACAGACAAAATTGGTTGTGAATCTGGCTTGGATGTGGTGAAATGTTCATCGTAGTGCAACCATGAAGCACGGACTGTGAGGAAAGCTGTTTGTGCTGTATGTACATTCAGGTGGCTCTCAAAAAAATGGCCATGGAAATGAATGCCAGAGCTCACTGCACCAGGATGCATGGAAATGGGATGCTAAACTGATTTATTAAATTTATGCAAGAGTTTTAAGAATTTGTGAACCCATGCAGTTAGGAATGAAAAGACGAGGGTGCCTCATGGGACATACAGGTCTGATTAAGCAGTTCCTTTAATTCAGAGTGTTTGGAAGGTCTGTACACAATTTGAAAGCAAGAGTTTATATGGTTTTGGTTTTTTTGTTGGTTTTTTTTTTGTTTGTTTGTTTTTTTTTTTAACTCCCTTTTCAGTGAAAAGAAACCCCTCCATAGTCCTTTTCTTGCCACGTGAATATACCTAGCTTCTCCTGAAATACAGGATGACAACAGGTACCTGCTGTTCTCTGTGGCCAAGGGTGTGGAGTCTTTCTCAAAACAAGAAGACAGGCTTTACCCTTTTCTAAAGTCTTTAAAGCCTGGTATTTTTGYACTTCTAAGAGTAACTGGCTTTGCAGTTACGTGTGTAGAAGATGTTATGCTGCATGGGCTTGTTAATTAAATTGCCCAGGAAGATGCCATTGGTTGACCCGCTAAAATAGAGTCTTCAGCATAATTTGCCCTCATTTCTGGCTGGCAACTTGTCCTTAGCTCTCACCTGAATAGAAAGACCCTTCTGCTGGAGGTAGTGCATGACYTGATCTTTAGCTTTAGTTTGAAAGAACATGGCACAAAAATAAAAAATATTTGTGAATTTCTCTGTAACATTAATCTCACCCTCTCTGATGGATTAAACTGTGAAACAGCTTTAGGAAATAAGGGAAAACTAGTGCAGGGAAGAGAAATTTCTCAACTTTTCTCCCTCTGTTTGCAGTATAGCATTATCATATTGCCATCCCCAGGGAGGAGGAGGTAGACTAAGGGGGAAAAGAAAAAAAAAAAGTGTTCTTGATTTAAAAGTCGTGCATCCCCAGGCTTGGCCTGAACTTTCCTTTATGGAGAGCTTGTTCTTAAGCTGGCATTCTGCAGCTGAATGCTGAAATGTGTCCCTGCAGGCGAGATGACTGTACCACACCGTCTTAGATTAGTTCCAATTTGTCAGCCTCACCTTTCAGAGGCAAAATCCCACACTGGCACCAAAAGGGATGTGTTGCTTAGTCTGGGAAGCTCTTCTCTGAGGTATCCCAGAAATGCCATGACAAGGCAGATGAAATATCCTGACTGTTCTCAAAAGGCTCTGTCTCATGACCTAATGAGCGTTCCCATTCCTTGGCTCTTTGTTCCTGCTCTGGGAGAGCTGTGACAGTATCAGCCTTCGGTAAATTAAAGCCATGAATTAGCTGAAATGTTCTGGAATGTCATCACTGCTGGGTCCTTCTAGCCTGATTTTAGGGACTGCAAGGATTTGTGTGAATGGGAAGGAGAGGACACACACTGATTCTAATCCTTTCTCATTCCACTGGCAGCAACAATATTTTTGAATTAACACGTTCTYCACTTTTTGCTTGTGTAAGAGGTTAACAAAGTAATTTGTTGGAYAGAAAGGAGGAAAGCCTTACCCAGACTGGAAAACCAAATTCACCATAAACAGTGTCTGTCCATATGAAAGCTGTGTTGGGGTTTAATGTTTTGAGMAAATGGTAYATTTTTGTACCAGAAATGTMATTTTTTTAAAGAACRAAATAGTTTGTGAAAGGGACTCGAATTTAGCAAACTGTTTCAAGTGAAAAAATGGGAGCTGGGAAGACTTGAGAAACATTTTAAATTATTCATACCAGCATTTTATAAAGGACAATCTTCTTTCATTTTTGTTTGTTAATGGCACAATTTGTTTAAAACCTGACCTTTTCTAAAGATTCCTTTTGAAAGATTTGAAATACAATCAGAAAACYAGGTGAAACATTTCAGATGTATCCYGAATAGTTTTTTGTGGACTTTGTGACTCTAGAAATAGTCAAAAATTCATGCTCACCTGTAATTTGTAAGGGTTTTTTTAAGACTGAATGCACATGTRGACTTTACCCAAATTATTTTATTATTTATATCCCTTTTGGGGGGACACACCCGCATACATATATGTTGTGCATGTATGATGACAGTGACTGGATATGTCCAGGTGGCTCCTACCATCACTTTTTCAGTTGTAGGACACAGCTCCACACATGTAGATTATCATTTGTCTCTTCATTATTTTTCACCTAATTTTCGGGCAGAGAAGGGTTTTTTTCCTCCTTAACTTCATTTAATATGTGTGAAATTCATACATTTCCTTAAATTGAAAAACAGASTATCCATCTCAGGTGACAAGATGAAGCTCTCAGTGGAGTTTATTTTTCCTAATTAGGCATTTGTCATTGTGTATTCTACATAGCAACCTATAAGTAAACAATYGTGGACCTTTTGAATAAATTTATTGGTTTTATTTATGTTACTGGGCATAAAAAAATCTATAATTACCAGGTACAGCCGCAATATAACTGGTATTTAATGACAATTACTTTTTGTTACCATAGAAATGAGTCCAAAGTAGTTACCTATAATTCCTCATTTCCAAACCTCACACATGTTGTATTGCAGTATTACCATAGTAATTGCCCATTAGTCATCATAAAATAAGCAGTTACCCAGAAGATAGTAGGATAGTGTGAAATTTCTCATCTTACTCAAAACTTGCAGCACATGCTGCTTCTTGTGCTCCTCGAGCGGGGTTTTTGCCTGAATGACAAGGATGTCCCTTGGAAGGGAAGGAGGGATGTGGCTGAGRGAGARTTGTATTCTRAAAACACAACTGAGTCAGGGAAAGWGTGTTCCCTCCTCAGAAAATACAGAGCTACTTCTCATTCTTGAAAAGCAGGGATTTCTCAAGCCCACAAAATGGAGGTTTTCTCCTTGATGTGAATTTCCTGTTTATGGGGTGTGTTTTTTTCCAATTCATTTGTGACCAAAGCAGAGGCTGCACACACTGGGGAGATCTGCAAGCCCAGCCCTTCGTGCCAGACCCCACAAGCCCAAGATCCACTAATGCAGCCGTGGTGCAGGAAGCACGTGGGCTCCATGCACTTCTTCTCATGACCAATCTCACATGTTTGACTTTTCATTTAGATTACCTGTGACTGAGGCCAGTGAGTCTCTCTGAGCCTGCATAGATCATTTTTGGTATCAGCTGGGAATGACCATTTCCATATTTCACTTTCTCCCACGAGGCTGGAGGAGAGGCAGAGGCACAGCAGCAGCTTTCTCCTCCCCCAGCCCTTGCTCGGCATTGAGGATAGGTCAGGAATCTTYTCTTCTGTCTTCCTCTCATGTCTGGCATGTCCCAGCTCAGGTGCTGTGCTCTGGGAAGCCAATTCAGGGGTGGATCCACATCTGTGACCCAGGAGTACCCAGGGCAGCAGCAATAAAAGCCCAGGGAGCAGCAGAGTTATCTCWGGCTCTTAGATCCATCTGCCTCACAGCATTGCCACTCCTTTCCCACTTGGAAATTTTCTGTCCATCGTGGTTTTTACTGCCCAGGGAGTGCTGTCATCACAAGACACATACAGGGGTTGCTGCTTTGCTCACCATTGCTTAAAAAAACCTCCCTTGTAAAAAAAGAAGTTGTCAGCCTTTATCTTAAAACAAATACCAGGTTTGCAAAAGGGTTCCTATCCACTGCCATTGAAATGCTCTTTATATTGATGTGGTAACTGCTCATTTAAACCATATTACAGCTCCTGAGTATTTTTCAGTTGCTATTGATGTGACAAATTCTCTCGCACAGAGGACTGCACCAATCAATAGAGTCAGTATATGTGCTTTAACAACAAAGCCACATGCCTTGGGGTTCCAGTTGAATCCGAACATTTTAGCAGCATTAAATAAAGCTATATTTATTTTGCTTTTGGTGCAAGGGAAAAAAAAATCCCAACCCAACCTAATTTAATACAACTTGTTGGAAAGGTTTGAAGGCAGCATTATGGGCCATTTCCACATGTGATGAATACCTAACTAGTGTCAGAGCTGCTATTTTGTTTTTGTAAGCGAATTCTTCTCTTTTAGTTAGATTGATCTGGAACTACAGAGTAGCCTTTTATTTTTAGRCGAGCGGGGAGAGAAGTCATAACAAGAAATACTGAAATCATAGCTTTTCTTATAGCTGCCACTATTCCACTGAGAATGAGACATGATGTCCTTAAAGAGACAGRGCTATTTATTTTCCATTTAAATAGSACCATTTGTGATTATTACCTTTGAGCCATTATGCAGAGAATAAGCACCAGCTCATGAAACCCAGCCAAGTGAATCAAAGTTTTGTACCTAAGTGCCATTTATGTCTGTAAGTTGCTGTAGAAGCCTATTCTTGACCTTCACTGATTTTATTTCTTTTGCATATTTTTGTCTTACAAATGTATTAGTAATTAGCAGGGRTGCTAAAGTCAGTTTGGCTGAGATATTTGCTCCTTTTTCTCCTTTCCTGARTAGCTGATCTTAGGTCTGAAAAATCCCATCTGGGTTTCTTAGATTTACTKTCAGTTAAGTAACAAAACACATTTGGCTTTCTTCTCTTTTTTAAATTTCCTCTATAAGTCTGGCTTGTATCTCTGGTGGTTGGAGTTCTTAGTTCTGTTTACAACAGCAAACAAAGGACCAAATTCTCTGGTGGCTTTTCCTTTTGGTTGGTTGCTTTGCTTTGGTTTTGGTTTTTTTGCTGAAGTCTAATTCAGGGAGGTGCCCAGAAGGGACACCTGCAGTGAGGACTGTGACTCAGGAGCATGTGTTGATTTTTTCGGGGCTTTTTTCTCTTCCTTCCCTTGCCCTTGTTTGGTTTTCCCTCCTTAACACAATTATTGGCCCAAAACAAAGGTGTGGTTCCTTGCAGGAGTCCGGAGCAGCTGGAGCTCAGCAGGAACTGCTCTGACTTTGCCTTGGATTTGCCTTGCCAGCAGCATCACTGAGCTCTCAACCCTCCTGGGAGCAAATCCCAGCCCTGGAAGTGTTGATGATTTTGATCTCCATTCCAGCCCTGTGTTCTGCTGCCCTGGCAGGCAGGAGCTGTAGCCAGCCCTGAAGGTGCCCACACAACTGAGGTTATAAACAGCGATTCAAGCTGTCCCTGTGCTCTAGTTCCTGAGCAGTGCTGTTCCCTAAGCAGTTCCTCCMTTCTACCCCATCTTCAGGAGTTACTTTGGAAGAGATTTCTCTGTCCTGACTCCTGGAGAGGAGTACAGAGYCAGTGCAGCTCTCAGTAGAAAAGTCCAGTCTTCCTGTTCCAACTGCTGTTATGTAGGAGAGGAGGGGGAAAAACCATCCAAGTCATTAGGAAAACAATAGCAGCCTAAGGGAATGTTTGTTTGGGTTCCACTTTTGTTGTTTTCTTTTCCTAGGTGACAGCTGTTACTTTATTTTTATTTTTTTTTAGTTTTAAAATTGCAGCACTTATAATGATGGCAGCTTGCTGTTTAATTTATAATATCGGTCCTAAGGGCAGTGTCGTGTAACGTCAAAACAATCCTGAGACAAAGCTAAATAATATGGATTAATTATCTAAACCAATATGGTATTAATAAAACAAGATTAAAGAATTTGAGGATGTGCATCACTTCTGATGAGTGTAAAGGCAGACACCTGCCCAAAGTTCCCTCTCTCATCTCTTGGTCAGTATGTTAACTCCCAGACACTGCACTCTCTTTGTGACTCGGAAGAGCCTTGTGAATCATCTCTAAGCGGTTCAGGGCTGGGATATTTCATCTTCTKTTTGGGGAAGAAACCATGTTTCTTGGCTTGATTTCATAGGGGAAGTCTCCCAAGAGATACATGGATAAATATTGAGTTTCAGGAGCTTGCAARGCATTGAGCTCTTGAAAACTAGTCYTGGTGCTCACTTGAATATTTAGGTTGTGGCTGTAAAGGAAACTTTATTTAGCTACTGCTACACAGCCCTTTTCTGCTGAAGTGCAGAGAGAAGGGAGACTGCTGTTCCACAGCTGCTGTAAGCTCAGGAAAAYGTCTGCTGCTACCCAAAGGGGCACTTCAGCCCTGTTTTCCTTCCTGGCTGTGCATCCCTGCCGTCTTCTTTTTGCCAAGAGTGGGATTGTGTGGCGGTGCTGTGAGCTAGAAAAGAACTGATCCCACAGAAAACCAACCTGACTAAACAGTTCTCATTTGGTTCTCAGTGCAGCCAGAAAAAAGGGGCCAAGACAGGAGAGGGGAATGAGCAGAGAGGGGTCCCTTTCTCATGGAAGCTTAGATGGGATGGACTTTAAGCAATTCTGGATCCAGAGCATGAAGGGAGGTGGCTGTGTGCAGTTGTTCTGGGGGTCTTGGAGATGAAAGTGATTTCTTGGATAGGTTTTGGTGTGTTCCAAAGCAGCCCTGCCTGTATGATCTCTTTCTCAGGATTTTTATTTGCCAACAGCAGTAAATTATTATTTGTACTATTTGATAACAAACTGGGTGGCTTGGCATGTCCGTCCAGGAAAATAGAGGTTTTTTTGGTGTCAGAAGCTGGAAATGAGCTTTCCATGCAACTGTTACACCCCAGTATGCACCCCAGTATTTTCACATGGTGAAAAACCATCCACAAAACCCTTTTCTCTCTGCTCCCTGTAAACAGAAGTCATCATAGCTGCGCTGACATGGCAGAGGGAGCAATTAATCTCATAGCAGATGACTTCTGTGCTGCCCCTGGTGCCAGGCAGAGGAGGGATATCGGGGTAGGTTGGGAGGAGAGAGGTGACAGCTGATGGACATCTGATGGTTTTGCGTGGTTGGTGCCCAGGAGCTGCAGGAAGAGCACTCTGTCAGCGTGGAGGAGTTGGGATCAGAGGGGATGTGGCATTTCTGGACACGCAGTGTCCGGCCACGAAAGCTTTGGCCATCTCTGCTCATGGGAGTGGGACAGGGACAGTGCCTCTGTGCCCCCTCCCAGCCTGGGGAGGATGTGCATTAACAGGGATACGGTGACTGAAGGTGCAGCTCATCGGTGTTAGTACAGCTCCAGGGGGAGAGCAGAGCTGATTTTGGGCTGTGCAGATCACAAACCCTCAGCCTCGTGTGATGTCTGTGCTCTGAATGCTGATGCTGCCTCTCCCTCCTCTTCGCTGCCACAGCCACGGAGCTGCTGGGCTGGGGAGATGGATGGGGAAGGGGAATTTCGTCTGTCTCTTTAACCCAAATAAGAGCAGTAAATCCCACCTGTTTGCCAAGAACAGCTGGATTTCTAACACTGGAATGCTGCTGTGGTGGTTGGGGGTGGGTGTGGGTTTAGCTGCCCCTTCCCTTTTATCACAGCCATTCAGACAAACATCCAAATGTTTCCAAAAGGGCTGGAGCTTTCCARCACCCAGTGCAGCATTTATCCTGGGACTCTGCCAGCTCTGTTGGATCTTGGAACAGCCTGACCCCTCTGAGGTGCCTCTACACCAYGCTCAGGGGAAGAGAAGGATGCAGGCAGGGGTCTCGCATTCGATTCCAAGTAACAGCTGAGTGAGAGAATGTGTTTTTCTTGTTTCCAAGTCCAGTCTCTACTCACAGAGTGGGCTGAGCTGTAGTCTGATACTCAGCAAGGCAGTGGCTGAGGTGCACTGTGGAAGGGTTTACAGCAAGCTGGCAGCTTTGGGACTTTCAAGACCTGAAAGAAGAATGTCACAGAAGTGGCCAAAACCTCTCTGACTGGTCACATTTTGTGTTATTAATAACAAATTTTGTACGTTGAGTGTAAATTGGAAGAGGTCAGCAAGGTTGGCTGGATGTTCAGATGGTCAGTTCAGCGTTGACGCTGCCGTGCTGACCAGAAGCCACAATCCCRTCCTGCTGGGTGCTGTATGAGTGTATCATAAATGATCCTCACTTTCCCAAAGTGCTTTCAGAGCTAAAGGAGTATGGCACAGCAGGGAGACAAGGCAATCAGGCAAGCTGTTACAGCAGGGGAAGACAGAGCACTAAATATAATAGGATGAATTGTGGTTGGGTTTTTTTTTTTCTCTTTCACATTTCTTTTTCTCTCCTCTGGTTGGTGGCAGGGAACACAATAGCAAACTACACAATCAGGCTGAATAACCTTCATGTATCAACTGAGAGCAGGACTACTCTAAATTTGGTGAACCCAGGRGAAGAAGCTTTCTGTGACAAAATAGATTTGAAAAGGATGGTTGACCCAAAAGGTGTGTTTYTTCAGAATAGATTACTTTTAGATGTTCTCCTCTTCTTTACTCCCTGGGCAAAACTGTGGAGCTCTACTCAGCTCCCAGTACAATCATCATGTGCAGTCTAGCACCAGGGTTTTTGTCATTCTGCTGCAGCTGAGCAGGGTTATGGCTCTACCCATTGTTTTACATCTGGACTGAATTGCTGTTTTGTGCATCTGGAGATGGGTTTGTTCGGCAGGTTTTGGAAATCCACAGATGTTCAGGGCCCAGTCAATCTTTGGGCAATGCTTGCTGGTGAGGAAGCTGCACAGTGAGAATTCACATCCCAGGCAAAGACTCCCAGCAAGTTTTGTACCCCTGAGGTTGTTCTTGGATCCTCTGCCTGCTTTTCCAAGACTGAAACAAATCAATTAACAAACTGCCCATCCACCTCCTTTACTTTCTGCTATGCCTTTGCTAATCTTCTGTGCATTTTCAGCTGGGAAAATTTTGTTTTTTTTAATTCTTCCAGTAGGGTTTACTTTTGCTCCTGCTCTTGATGTGCAAGGAGGAGCTGGTGCTGGAATGGTTTGTTCTTGACATCTCCATCTTGCTGACGCTTTGCTAACTCGTGTAAGGGAGGGACAGGTCACAAGCAGGAGATAACGCTGTTATCAGTGTGGGTGAGAGGCAAGTGCAATCCTGGCAGACAGCTCTTTCTCCTTACATTGGTCACCTTTTCAATTACAGATCTGATCTGCTAAAGTTTTGTCATTCTCATTCTAGTTTCTGTTAATGAAATGCATTTAACTGTCAGCTCTTGTTAACAGTAACAACACAGCTGAGGATTCATAAATTCYTGTGGAACTCAAATGACTGCTACCTTAGAAGAACTGAGTCAAGAACGGAGGGGGTTTTTTTTCATCTTGGGGCTGGAGGAGGAGACAACCACAGCTTGCTTGATCAGACTAGCAGAATATTTTGAACAGTCAGTCTACCTCAGATTTTTATTTCTGATTCATGTATGAAAAATATTCTGTTTCTAAGAATCCTGGGGSTTTGAGTCCATTTCATCACTCAGTTTTCCTCTGTGTTTCTTGGATCTACCTCAAATAATTACTTACTACCCAGAATGTCAGAAATTCAGCTTTCCAAAAGCCAGTTAGACAAGTGCACTGATGTGTAAACAGTTGTGTTTGGCACAGGTTTGACTTGTTCTAAAGACCAACAAGAAGAGAGTTCCAAAAATTGTTATATGACAAGGCAGTCCTGGAACTTGGTTTGTTTAGTTTAGCAGAGAGCAGAAAAGGGAATGAATTATCTGAGGCCAACATGGGGAGCCATTGGTTTGTGATCTGAGTTCCTGCATGAGGAACATGCTAACATGGAATAACAGGAAAGTTACTTCTCACTGTATTAGGGGAGGGCATAACAGAGCTGAATGTCTTGACATGGCTGCTCGAGAGGTGAAGATTCACGTCCTTCAGGGAACGTGGTGTGTTTTCCCTGATGGACTGATTCTGTTTAAAATAAAAATATCTTCTTAAAATGTCTGTTTGGGATTTAGTTTGTTTTCTTGCTGGTTTTTATTGGTTTAGGGTTCTTTTTGGTGGGGTGGTTCATTTTTTGTGAATGGGAATGGCTTCGGAAGAGGTCTTTGTGTGCAGATCAGCAAAGATGATCGCAGGAGCCTCTTCCTGGATTGAAAATGTATGATTTTCAAACTATTGTACAGTGCTCWTGGTTTTCTTTTGCAATAAGCCCATACACCAAATGATTTCTTGGTCTSTCTTAGAATTAAAGGATTGCTTGACTGGAAAAATTGGACGTAGTGCATACAAACTAAGCYATTCAATTTAATTGAAGTATTCCATGACTTCTGGAGAGAATTTCTTCCTTTCAAATGACAAATTCCATTAGAATCAATGGAAGCTAGAGGCTTTTTCTTTCAACTGTGTGGTGCAGAGGGGTTTGTGGTTTGGTATCGTGTAAGCTTAATAGGGCAAGGGAGAAACATCACAAAATAAAATGTTGTACTTCCTCAGAAAATCCAGTTAACTTTGTTGGTGCCTCCCTGAACACTTGCCTTGAGCAAAAGCTGTTGGGCTGAAGGTGTGTAAGCCCTGAAGTTGTTCCAGCTCTGCAGAAGCAGGAGGAAAGGCAGCTTTGACCATTTGACCATTGCTGGTGTGAGCAGAAATAGTTTTGTACCTGCCTATTCCTTGGTGACAAGTTCATTACAGACATGGTGTTTTAAGGTCAAACATGAAAAAGAGTATTTAAAAAATTAATTTAAAGATACAATCTCTAACCTGTAAAATAAAAGGCTGATACATGGAATTTGGAACAATTATTTAAGCTGGAAACAGACCATGACTGAGTGCTGGCATGAACAAAGAAAAGAATGTGGTCACATTCTTTATAAATGGATCTCTCAAATAGTCCACATCTCTTTTCTCTAGTCTTGGAAACAATAAGATATTTTCAGATATCTGAGGATGTAAATTGTATTAAACTTTGAGCTTTTAAATGGTCTCAATGTGACTTTGACCAGTGAAGAAGGTGAAAGCTGGTATTCAGCTCTGTCAAGAGCAGAATATTTTATCTTTGGTCACTTTAGTGATGACCTAAGTTTCTCCCTGTGTATGTGTTCATACTCTTGTTTGGCTGAAGAAGTTACCTTGCAAATTAGACTTACTGTCAATGACAAATTGATGAAATATAGTACAAATGCCAACTGATCATTTACACAGTTGGGATTTCTTTGCTATAACCTGATACTGAATGCTTTGTTTTACACCAGTCCATGTCTCCCAATCAATACTTTAAGGAAACCACAAAGGAGATGGAGTGTGGACATCAGTTCTGTGCTCTTCCCATGCTCCTGTGCCTTTCTCACTCCATCAGTGCTCAGGCTGTAGCTCCAGTTCTCCTCACGAGGAAAACCTTAGGTCTGCCTTGGATTCGGGGTCTTGTGGTGCTGAAGTTTGGGTTGCTGACCCTGAGCCATGTCAAGAGTTTTTGGAGTCCAGATGAAGAGTGTTTAGCAGTTTTTAACATTACAGGCCCTTCTTTAACACCTCTCAGATTAGGCAGTGAAACAGTCTTGAAATGTTTGGCTTCAGAATTTGAAGTGTAGCACCTCACTGGTGCCATGGAAAGGCTCCACAGTTATTTGTGTTACAAATAAAATAGGGGGGCAAATGGATTTTTAGCTGTATGAGGTTTTCTCTTCTGATCCCAGTCTCTGTTTCCATTCAGATGCACATGTATTGGTGGGCTGTTTGGCATTTCTCATCTCCTGCAGCCCTTGTCACTGGATTTTGTTCCTTTGCATGAGTGAGTCTAAGAGGACGAGTGGGCCAAAGCAGCTGCAAGTCAAATTTCCCAAGGGTTTGCCTGCAGGCATAAATGCACCAGTGCTGGGACCAGAACAGCTGCCTCTGTCCTGTCAGCTGAGGATCTGTTTTGGGGCA
>NW_026623659.1:327286-379880 GCF_030028575.1 Malurus melanocephalus | reverse complement strand
AAAAAAAAAAAAAAAAAAAAAGGAAAATGAAAAATGCAAAAATATTTGGCATATATAGCTTAAAACAGTTCCCTTTGTCAAAAACACTTTCTGTGGATTATAAATTAAAATAATCCAAAAATCTAACTTTCCAGTAAGGTCAGGTTTCTATAACTAGCTCTGTAATTCTTCTTCAGCCCATGGATATAGTTCCACCTGAAGTTGCATTTCTGGGAGCAGTTGATGCTACAGCAAGAAATTATTAGATCTGTAAGTAACAAGACTATAACAGCTACATGTTTTAAGGCTGCACTGTAGACTTTCTAGTTGACCAAAAAGATCAGCAATTTTTTGAGTTGTTTTTAAAACTCCCTTTATCCTGAATTAAAATAAGAAAGAAAAGTCTTCAGAGGTGGTTTAATTAAATGGGCATTTGCTTGTATAACACACCTCTGTAACTGCAGTGTGTAGGAGTCACAGCCTTCTAATCTCCTAAAAAAGCTGAAGAACAGGCCTTTAGAACATAGCCCTGAACAGAAGGAAGAAAGTGCTGTCATTTGCTTTTTCTTTATCTCTAAAATACTGAATCCTCTGCCCAGAGATTAGGAGTGAAGGTCTGGCTTTAGTGCTGTAATACCTAATTGAATCACGAGCCTTGCTGTAGTCCTGAGAGAGGACTTAGCACAAATTCTCATACTGATTTTGGCATTTCAATTACCTTTCAAGCAATGACACTTGCTTTAATTTGAGTACCTGGACTGCAGCTACTCTGGGACATACTTTTGAAGGTAACTTGTGCCTAATTCCCTTTTATTCCAGCWGCATGTCGTGGGACAGAACCTGCTAACGAGAAATTGAGTCAGGTACCCTGTGACTGGGAGACAGGAGCTGATGTCTGCCACCCACATGCCAAGTGTCAGCTCCAGTAGGGAGTGACAGAAGATTGCCATCAGGGAGAATTTCTGTGGCAGTCCTTGAGAGGAGACAGAGTTCAAGGGAGTTTTGGGAATGACTGTAGGAGCAGAACCATAATGATATTTGATGCTCTGGGCAGGAACAGAGGCAGAGTAAGAGGTGAGAAGGAGAGGGGATTTCTCTCTCTCCGTGCTCATGAGTCTTTGTTGGGGTGATTTGTGTGCTGGTTCTTGTCCCWGGCTGATGTGCCACTGCCACAGCTGTGTTTGCCACTGTTTGATGTGGAAAYAGAGAATGGAGTGAGTGTTGGATGCCTTTTATTTATGTGACAGCCTCCYGRGCATTCAGGACTACACTGAGATACWGAAAGAGATGGGTTRGGCCACTGGGCTAGACCYGGGCTCKCACCTAGACAATAAACCTTGCTTAAATCTTTCTTTTAAACCTCACATGTGACATTTAAAACTGGGGTGTGGAARAGAGAGGCAAAGATCTCCCTGAGGTCTGGAAAACTTAGCTTGTACTACAAGATAAAGGAGATAATTTTGTTTAATGGAGGAAGCTGAAACCACCATCAGACACATGTTCACTCAGAGGGGCAAGGCAGGCGATGACAACTTTARCAGAGGAGGACATGGTGAAAATATTTGGAGAATGAAGTTTTAAAATAGGAAAGAAAATGTTTCAAATGGGGAAATGCGCTGCCAAGGCAAGCAGCAGACTGTCAGCTCATGTGGATGGCAGGTGTGGACCAAACTTTTCCTCCATCATGGGAGTGGCTGTAGAAGTTTGCTGATGTCATTGTTTTGAAAAGTCAGCTTAGATAAATTGAGGGTCTCCCCTGACTTCTCAGAGTATGTGAACATTCCAGAGTCCATCACAAYTTTCAGTGCTCCTTGAAGGCTGCTTTTCTGGTCCAGTTCTGTATAACTGTCTAAAAATCTCCTCCAGGAGTGTGCTCTACTTCCCAAAAGGTAACTGAATTTTGCATTACTTGGCACCCTGCTGGCCAGGGCTTCCTTCAGTGCAAACYCACATTAAGTAGAAATACAAAACTTATGGAAAGAATGATACAAAGCTTCAGATTCAATAATTATACCCTTTTGCCAGAGTACTGTTATAACAAGAAATAAAAATGAAACAACATTTACTTTATCCTTTYCCAGGGGCCGATAATGTGGCCATATTAAAAAATAATCTTTGGTKTAATGATCCATATTACCTTCATTAACTTCCTTTACATTTCTTGTTTTATAAACCTTTAAATTGAAGGTGGGGCAGGGGAAAAGGATAAGGAGAACACATTTTGGAAGAAAAAGAGCAAAGGAAAGTTTCCTCCCAAGTATTACGTATTCCATTAAAACATCAAGAATGCTGCTGCCGCTCCATATTGTGGTGCCTTGGATTGCATGTAAATCTTTGGTTGAAGAGCTTTWCACACAAAGTTTTTCTTTGGAAGCCTCATTTCATCCAATTAACTTTTCTGTATCTTTGAAGTTCAGCCAAGATCAGTAAGACAGTGACTGCCTCTTCCTAGGAAGTGACATAAGTAGCACAGAAGTCATATAGGGTAACAAAGCGCTTTTTTTGGTTTGTGGGTTTTTTGTTTCGGTTTTGTTTTTTTTTTTTTTTTTTCACTGTATTTTTTTTTTTTTTTTTTTTTTTTTTTTTTTTTTTTTTTTTTTTTTTTTTTTTTTTTTTTTTTTTAAACTGTAGAAGAGGGAAGGAGGTTTTGAAAACTCTCAAGTTTGAACACCTTTTGCCAATTTTGAGCTTCATTGGTTTGAGTGCTGTGGACAGGCACAAGCCACTTGATTTCTTTTCCAGTGGTCTTTTGCTGTGTGCGTGAATTGCACCTATTAATGTGCTTTTTTAGATTTATTCACTATGAAGCGGTGCTTTGGCCTGCTTGCATTTCAAAAAGAGATGAAAGGATCCTTGTATACAAATTTCTTGGATACAGAGCAGCATCCAATGGAGAGCAGAACTAATATAAAAAAAAGATGGGTCAGTGAGCCAAAGCCTCTCTTGTCTTCCCCAAAGARCAGACTCCCAAAACTTAACCTAATTATGGAGGGCACTGAGGCCTTGGGGTTAACAGCTGTTCAGGARGAAGCAGAGAGCTCCTGCAGGAGCTGAGGTTAGGCACTGGAAACAGCTCCTCATGGGAGCACACAGGGAAATTGCTGTGCACATGTGCATGCGTGTGTGTGTGGAATTGCGAATGCGGGGTTTAGATACAGCAGCTCCAAGGATGGAAATAGGTCAGTGGTTTAGTGCTCTCTACGTGTTCCTCCTCTGTGACAGCTCTGAGCAGCGTTTGGAAAGCAGCCTGGGATTTCATTTAGAACCATGAACCAGAAGAAAAAGGAAAAAAAAGAAAGGAGGGGGTCATTTTGCTTGTTTTGATGCCCGTGTGTCCCATTTTCAATTATCCCTCTCATCCACTCTCACTGGGATACAGTGAGATGCCTACAAATGAGCCGTGAGAGGATTTCAAAGGTTTGGATGCTCCATTTGTAAAAACTCAGTGGAAAAAACTATGCAYCTCGTTGGGTTGTAAAACTTGACTTGAAATTGGTTGAGGACAAAATTTCCCTTGGGGTTCTAGCATTTTGAAAAGCCTGAAGGATTTCGTGTACCTGATTAGGGGATTATTGCCTTCGTGTTGTCAGATCTTGCCCCATAGATYCTGGAATTTGCTTAGTAGGTATAACACCACCTACACTTTAAATACATTTTGAAATAAAGCAGGTTGGATTATTTTTGTTTAGTCTTGGCCATCTAAAAGTTAGTCATTTATTCTGGACTGGTGGCTTAGAGCTGCCTGTGGTCAGCAGGGCATTCCCATAAAGAGATTTGTATCATCCACAGTAAGTGGGCTAAGCTGTCCAGATTTCTGTAACCCTGTTAACTTGGGGCTGGGSTTACAGTGAGATTTATCCTGCCTTTCTTAAGCTCTTTAACAAGAGTTGGGAGATCTGCTCTCCAGCTGCCATAAATGTACTGATATCAATGCATACAATTGTCAACAGTTGTACCAATTCACATCGACTGTGCATCTGGCCCTCTGGATATTTAATTTATTATTCTTCTAGGAAAGTGTAATACCCCCAGCTGTAGCTATCACTAACTAGGATCAGATTCTGGCTTGGTAACCGTACATGAATGGTCATTCTGATTGCTTATTAGCACTGAAGTCTTTAAGAATGTACAAACAGCTACAGGGGACTAAACAAACATTCTTACATTGGTTACTGATCTGCTGCTCTTATTTATCWTGCCCCCTTTCCCCCTGTCCCCTTGCACTCTTTTGCTGTCATTTGCCACAGAGTTTTTGCAAAGAGTGCCTGTGTTGGCAAATTRAAGTCCTGACTTATAATTCAAGGGGTGGGGGGAAGTCAGAAGAGCTATGAACACAAATTTGGAGGAAGAAGATTTTTTTTTTTTTTGTTGTTGTTGAGCATTGTCCCAATTATTGTGCTGATCACCTTGGTAAGACATCTTTCAGTTTTCAGTAATATACTTGTGTACTGCTCATTACTGGAAAGCAGTTTCAGATTTTTCTGAAGCAGAAAAGAAGTTGATAATTGGCCTTCTTTCTGCTTTACATGTTCTCTGAACCTCTCTCTGATAGTCATCTTGTCAAAGCTTTCAAGACAAGTAAAAAGCAAACACATTTTAGCCCAAATAATATTTGTAAGTGTTCCAGTTAAGCTTGAACATTGCATTCTGTGGAGTAGGGAGGCATCTCTTGTGCTTAGGGCAAACAGGGCTCTCTGGGTTTACTTATTTTCCTCTTCACACAGACCATTTTAGTCCTTCTGCTACACTGCAGAGAGTATCAACATTTGCTTTTTCCTTATCTTGGCTAAAACTTGCCTGTCCCAGCCTAGGGTAAGTTGGTTTTATTTTTATTTTTTTTTTATATCTGAAGGTAATTTTACTAACCTGGCAACCTGTGTCCACTTGAATGTCATTTACTGTTTAGTTCTGCCTCCATAATTACCTATGAGAAAGTAGGAGCAAAACTGGGATTGGGTTATCTTCCTATAAATAARGTTTATTGTGACATCTGAAATCCTTGTACTGGTATCTTGGATTTTAAATGTTCACATTTATTTCTGGTGAGGATCCATGGGTTTTGCRCACTTTGTTTGTGGCTAAAGGTCTGCCTGGACTGGTGTGGGAATGACCTTGCTCAGAGCAGAGATGTTTCCTYTCGTGGCTGTAAACCACCAAGGATGCATACAGTCAAAATCAACCAAATATTCCACAAGTATTCCATGAGTATTCCACGAGTGAGGTGATTTATTTACTTTCTGTAGAGCCCTGATTTGTGTTTGTGACTCTGTGCAGAAYGATTTTGTCTGATTCACTCAATCCYCYTCTGCTCCTTGGTCTTAGCTSCAAAGTGAGGAAAATTCTGTGCACCTGCCTCCCTGAACCATTGGAGGACACTCCATTWATGCTCGTGAAATGCTCCAAGAATMTCCCTGAAAAGYAAACCAGAGATGTCTGAATTTTAGAGGATTTGATTCAGCTCTCAAAGTACAAAGTCTTTGGTTCAGGAAATGAAGAAAACTGCACAGAATTGCAGTGTCTGAACGMGAAATCTCCGTCCCTAGTCACAGGTTATGTGGATTTGTTCACAGTTTGACCTCTATTAACGTTGGATACCCAGAAATAACCCAAATATCCCTGCCACAGCGTGAAGCAGTCTGTCTGTTTGATCAGGTATTGCATCCTTGGGGCCTGAGGGGAGCATAACACATCCGTACATCTGTTAACTGCAGTGTGGATCTCTGCAAGGGTGGGCAAAATGGGCAGCACAAGCTGCTGGACATGATTACAATGGCCAGGATAGTGGGGCTGGCATGCCTTTATGCTTTCTACCTGGCTGGGATTTAGCAMACAGTTAATTCCTCTAAAGGTAATTTGGGCTTTTTTAGATGCATTTAAACTCTTTTTTTTCCTTTTCCTCCCCTCTCCTACAGACAAATGTTTCTTCGGGGTTTTTTTTTTCTTTTTTCCACTGTTTGTTAGAACATGTTCTTTTTGCCTCTGGCACTAAGCATATGGATTTTCTATTTGTGTGACAAACAAGATAGCAGTTTACTTAGGAATTCCTGTTCCACCTGTTGCTCGAGATCCCCAGCTTTAAATCTCACTCTTTAGCTGGAAATGTTTTCAGGCATCCACTGTGACACTTGATGATGTTACAAGGAATGTAAGAATTCAACCTGGGAGCTGCATAATTTCAAGTGGCTGTCCAGATAGCAGATCTTCCTTTTCTGTGAATTCTCCTATCACCTGGCATTGTGCTAAACAATAATGCTAATCCATTCAATCACCTTGAATATTTTGCTAATCTGTACTTATCCTGTGAAACTATCTTCAGTAGTTAGATAGGAAATGCAAGCTGAGACCAGGCAAGCACAGAGTGATTGTGATGCTCTTTTTCTTTTGAAGGAAGAATTTGATGCCATCTCTCTTAAATGCACATGCTTTCTGATTTGATCTCATGTTATTGATAATCACCGGCTATTTTTGTGCTCTGCTTTTGTTTAGGAGCCATCACAAATCAGTCTCATGAATCTTGCTTCCTGTCCTGTGGCATTGGCATTAGCATGTTTCTCTGCTCTGTGGCAATGACATTTGCATGTTATTTTTGTACTTAATCTGCTTTGTTGGATATTTTGCTCAGAATGTTTTTTTGTGGTGTTTTAACCTGTGGGGTTTATAGGATTTTATGGTGTTATTTATCTCAGTTCATGTATCTTTCATTCCATTATTAGCATATGTTTAGGAGGAAGGTGGAATAAATGGRAGAAGGCAACTGTGTCCTTCATTTGAATAAAACATAGGTTTGTATAAGAAGTTATTAAGAAATCATATAAGGACATGGCCCAATTTTTGAAAAGATGTTTTGGAAAAAAAACTGCGCTATCTTCCTCCATCTGGATTTTCATCTGCCYTCTCATCATTTCTAATCCTGTTGCCAAAGCTGCTTTCTCAACTTTAAAATCTTTCTGGAATTAAGTGGCTTCTGGATCTTGACAATGCAACATTTTGATGCATGTGTTTGTCACATCCTGATTAGATTGGTATAACTCCKGCTCTCCCAGGTCCCTCTCAAAACTCAATTCATAAACCAGAGTTTCATACAAGATGCTTCCACTAGGGTGATGAAACAGAGAAATTCAATCATACCACGCATAGGTTATCCATTTTCCAGAGGCTGATGGGAGAGATTGGATTTTCAGAGCTCTTCTGGGCTGTTTTGTTTTGTTTTCTTTTGTTTCCTTTGCTTCTGTTCTTGTCTTCCAGGCTTCAATAAATTCTCTTTTAAAGTGGAGAAAGTAATTTCCATCTTTTCTTTTCCTGGCCATGAAAATATTCTTTCCTTGTGTTTCCTCTGCAGGTGAACCACTTGAATTTTGTAATCCTTGAAWTTGTTTACCTCTGCATTCTTTTTCAAGCCCATGCCTGGACAGAGTGACCCATTTCACTACTGTCAACATTTGGTTTGCTTTATTAAATCTGCCCTGTGAGTTTCAGACTGAGATTCCACAACTTTCTGAGCAGGCATTTAGGTCAAGCCAGCCTAGAGGAATTGTTTGATTCTGAAGACAGTGAATTTCTCTTTTTCCTACATGTCTCCAATAATCACATTTCCTGAGCCTTACAAAMATGGTGCCTTGCATTTTCCTGTCAGAAAGCAACAAGAACCAGCTTCTGAACTCCTTGAATGTGGGAGCACTGGCTACCAAAATCAGAGAATTAATTGTGTGCACAGTGGARCCACAGTGCTCAGATATGAGTCCCACCTTGAACAAACCAGCTAACAGGTCTGCTGAATAGTTTTCTGTCTTGCTGGAAAATACTTAAATACTTCTCAGGGCAGAGTATGACTGGAGGGATTGATTTCTGAGCCCTGCCAGGAGGATGACAATGTGCAAGTGCTAAAACACTCAGAGCCTGCACAGTTAATCTGTTTTTACTGCTGTGGGGTACAGCAAGATAATGGGCAGATCATCTGGGAAGATGAATTTTCTTCCTTTGTCCATTTACAGCTCAAATGTTTGCAGGAACTTGCAACAGAAGCAAACCATCTCCTAATCCCCTCATATTCACTCCAAGATCACTGCACTCCCTGTTGCTAAAAGGTGTAGAAATGGGGCACCATCTCAGATGAACATTTTGAGTTTTAGTCCCACATCAGCTTGGATGCGGGCAGAGGATGAATTGATGAAAAATAAAAGAGGGGAAAATATAAAATTCAAATAGACTTTGCAGGCTCATAAAGAGACTTAGCTCAGTGTGAGTTCTTTAGAAGCTATTTCTGTGTCTTTCTCTGGGAAGTTATTAGACTGTTCTTATTTTTCGAAAAATCTGTTCACCCATTCCAAATTTTGACTGAGATTTTAAAAGATCGTTTCTGTTGAGAAGAAAACAACCTTTGACAGAGCCAGCTTAGTTTTGACAATCTGGGGGGTAGCAGTGGATGAAGAGAATTGTTTTTGCAGGCCCACTGAAYGAATCAGGAAAGTTTCATCTTTGCTTCAAACTTTCCCAAGGCTTTAAACAGTTTTTGAACCGTTCTCTTCGCTCCAGGCTCCCTAGTTCTCAGTCTCCCTGTGTGCCTGGAGGACACTGTCAGTATCCCCCTCCCACCTCTATATTTTGAGGATGAATTGTTTCATGTTTGTTTATGCCAAGCCATGAAAGCTTGAAATTGAAATTTGTTTGCTCCTCCACTTCCCATTTATATATGTTCTCACTCATTGTACATTTTTGCTATAGGATTTTATCTCAGGGGTGCTGAACTGTGTGAGGCTGTAAATTTGCAGAAAGAAAAATAATTCTGTGAGCCTGTGAAGTCAGCTGTCCCACAGCTGGGTTCTCTGGTGTCTACTGAGCTATGAGCAGCAAATGAAACTTTCTCTGTGCCTAAGACTTTGCTAGAATTATAAAGAAAAATTATTTAATGTAGCCMCCTGGAGGTCTTCAGTCCATTCTCAAAGTAGAGTTGATTTCTGTATTGTGTTGGTCACTTAGGGCTTTCTATTTGGAAATCTCCATGGATAGAAAGTCACAATGTGGGAGGTTTCCCCCTCATTTGAGTTCTCTGTTGCCTAATTAAAATTGACCTCATTATATAATGTTTTCAATGGAGATTGAAAGTTGTGGATGCCCCATCCCTGCAATTGCTCAAGGCCAGGCTGGATGGAGCTCTGAGGAATCTGGTCTAGTGAAAGGTGTCCCTGCCTGGAATTAGGTGGGTTTAAGGCCTCTTGCAACCCAAATCACTCTGTGATCAGCTTCCACCTGAACCCTTTCCTGCTCTATCTGTATAACCCTTACCAGAAGATTTAGTTTGCCATGGTGTTGCATCGTCACCRTTTTTCTTCAGCTGCCTTCAGTAATTGTTGCATTCTTCTATACATCTCAGGAAAAGAAATTTTCCTGCCAATTTTTACCCTCATTTGTGTGTATTTTTGAGGGATAAAAAAAAAAAAAAAAAAAAAAAAAAAAAAAAAAAAAAAAAAAAAAAAAAAAAAAAAAAAAAAAAAAAATAGAAAATGCTCCAAATCCCCAAAGCTTAAATTTTTCAGCTTTAACATTCTCATCAGGATTCTCAAACTAATCTTTCATTGCAATGAGATGATTCAGTGCTCTGGAATCAAAATGTGTGGTTTCAGCTCGGCTTGGTGTCACATCACGTTCTGYTGGTGCGTTGCAGTGATTGATAGAAGTCCCACTTTGAGTGCTTTACATTCCTGTTCTTCTGCATCAGACAAGCACCCAAATCAGACAACTGCCCCTTGTCCCGTGGGATGGCACCRAATCCCCTCACACGTGGCTTTGAGTTGGTAGAGGAGATGTCATGGTGTGTGATGGGAAATGTCTTTTTTTCCAGAGATATTCTTATCTCCCCTTCTGGGTGTGCAGTGTGCCTGAATGCTGTGGGAAATGCAAAGCCTAAGGGATTTGAGGTCGGAACTGGAAATGGGCCAGAGTCCACCACGCTGGCAAACAGCTCCTCGTTCTCTGTGGTGTTTGGGCTGAGGCATCGCCATGCAGAGAAGCTCAGGTGGGAAAATTCTGCCCTTTAAATTAACAAGTGATTGGGAAAGATCTGAGCCTGATTTAACTCCCTTCTGAAGCATCTGGGCTTTTTATTGATTGCAATCAGAGACAGATCAGGGCTTTGCAGCTTCTTTGCCATCTCCTGAAATATTATGTGACAAACACGACACTGCTGTTATTTCTGCTATGAAATGTTTGTTGGTTTATCATAGAAGGGATTCTGGGAAGGACTTTTGCATAATTCTCAGTTTCTGGTGGACTTTCAAAAGATGAAATAATCTGGAGGTTTTGATGTGGTTTTTTGCTCAGTTTTAGATAATTTGGTTGTTGCTTTGGGGTTTTTTTAACTGATTTGGCCACATTGTGCCTTTGCTAATGCAGAGTAGGCACCTGGCAGGTGCTAAAATAATCTAATAGAATAAGGTTAATATTCTCTCTTTAATTAGACAGCAATATGTAACACACCAGTGGGCCAGATGACCTTGAAAATTAAAGTGAGAATACAGATAGATTTGAGAGGAAAATATCTTTAGTTACAGGGGCTTAGGGGTAGAAAAACAAGAGGAAATGTTCAGTGGTGCAACAGCACAACCACAGCCCTGCACAATTCCACTTCTCCACCCAAACCCTGAGAGAATGTTCCTCAAAGAYTGGACTGGGATATCTTGTTGTTAAGTGCAAACTTGTTCAATGTTGTTGGAAATGAACCTCAACAAAACGTGGGTATGTCAGAAAACCTTTCTTTGATTCCATGGATCACTTAACCTCGCTCTGCAGAACCTAAATGTCCCCATCATTGTAGCATCAAAATGCTTTGTAATCCTTCATGTGTTTCATTATCCTCAAACCCTCTCAATACATCATGGAGGATTTATAATTATTTTTATACATGAAGAACTGAGGCACTGCAGTTTTGGCCTGGGTTAAATAAGAGGCAGCGACATGGCAGCCTCAGGATGTCACCCTGAGTGAACCAGGCTGTCACTTGCYCCTCTCCTGTATTGTGACACCTGGGGTTCTGTTCAGGAATTTGCACATAAATGTAAAATTTTCACTTAGCTGTGGTGAAKGGACCCATCCCTGTCTCTAACTCCTGATGACATTTATGTTTGCTCTCTGATGGAGCAGGGACAGGCTGCTCACAGACCTTGGGTGGGTGTGCAGGGACAATCAAAAGGGTCTTCACAGGTACCCTGTAATGTAGCAATGTAATAATTTAATTTTRTTCAGGAGAGTAAAGGCAATATCAAGTACAGTGCTAACCTAACCACCAAGTATTGGAGCAGGTTMTCAGACACAGCTGAATGCAGCAACATCAGGATATAAAGACAAGAAAAGTGGTTGAATTAAGGTATAACTGAAACACACCCAAAACTCATTCGTGATCTAATAATCTCTCACCATTTTATGGTGATCTCTGACTGCTATAATTCCACAAAGTTGGATGTTTCTAATATTCCATCCACTCACGTTGCCCTTTTTTTTCTCAGCCTTGAGTACAGTCAGCTTCAGCTCAAATGAGAGTTRAATGCTGGACATGTAACATCCTATATAAACCCAAGTTCTCTTAAACAAAAGTCCTGTCCTTGGCCTCTCATATAGAAAGGTTCAAATTAGTGGCCATCTCTTATGTCAGCCAATTTTTGTCCCAATTGCTCTTTTATGAACTGGGGACAATGTGGTCTCCTCCTGTAGCAGTGCTGTTGGGAAAATTAGTCCATCAGTGCTTATAAAGCAGTTGTCTCCTGCAGGGCTGAGCACTTCAGAAAAGCCAYGAAGAACTGAATAGCTCTGTCCTTGGAGCAGGCTTTGAGTAGCATGCAGCAAGCACGAGCCTAAGGTTGCATGCTGAACAATAAGGAAAAGCCAAAATRTTGAATAGTGCACTCATTAATGAAYAGTGAGGATCCTGTGAGCACAATAAAGCAGGAGCCTGTGGAAAAACACCCCCTGCTCCTGCAGTGAAGGGCTGTGTCACAGCMATGACAAGCACAGGGCTGGGGGAAGGCTCCATAGACCTGTGCAGCTGTGGAAAATGCAAACCTTGAAGAGCTCAGCATTGTGGCATTAATGTTGGATCCTCTGACTGTAGCTTTGTCTGTAACGGGTCTGGTAGTGAGAGCTGAACCATCTTTTGGGGGTGCTCATATAATTCAGGTCCACAGGGAACACAGTGTGCCTTCCCTCTTTCCTAAAAGTGGGCAGAATTCCCGATTGGTGTGCCAGGCAGGATGGGAAACGTGCTGTAGGTAACAGGAATATCATCCTACAACAGCTGGAGATGTGATAGGTGTGAGATGTGTTGTGTGTCTGACTATTTGCACAGTCTGAGGAAGGCAGAATTGAGAATAAAAGCATATTATGCATCTCCAGAAATGCTTACATGTATATTACCCATGTTTTGTGAACCACTGTGATGATAAAACTCTTATTTCCACCCAATCTGCCCCTCYAGGAATGTAGGCAGACCAACAAAAAATACAAATTATTTACAGAAGGGTTGCTTRTCTGAAGGGAAACATTTGTAGGGAAACAGAATTAGGACATTGTGGGGAAGTRTCAAGTAGATAGGGCAGAAGGGCCTAGAGGAGTTTGACTTGTTGAGTCCAGTAAGTTAAGCACATGTTAAAATTCTCTTTCTCAGTGGTTTGCAGCTTGTGATCCATGAGCAGGTGGCTTTTGGACAACATCAGRAAAGAAAGTTCATATAAAACTGCATTATGGGCTTCATACGTGAGATTTCTCAAGGGTCTGTGCCCACGGTGGAAATATTTTGGGATCCATAAGTTGGGGAAAAAAAGCCCTACCTCCTGTGTCATTAAGTCAGTGATATGTTTGGTTTTGAAAAGGCCAAACAATGAATCAGGCTTTGAAACGAAAGCACCGTGGGTGTTGTCAGTCGATTGTTTAAAGCACCTGAATGCCCAGAATTGGCGTGGCAGTGACTCAGACCCAGCTGGAGCAGGAGTTTGGGAATGCTTTCCCATGGCAGGACAGGTGGGACCTGCTCCTGCAGAGTTCCTTTGGAGAGATCCACACATGGGGACAGCTTTGCTAAACTGGGCTTGGCTCCCAGGAAAAGTGCTGGGAGCCCCTTGAAACACTGAAAATTGGGCAGAGTGCAGATGTGAAAATGGGCAGAGATGGGGTGAGTCCTGTGAGAGCTGCTCTGCTGATGGGATCCCACCCTCTGGCACCCTGGGCACACTCACAGGAGTTCTCCCATCTTCAGGATGGGTTTTATTTTTGATTTCCAGAATGCTGCATCCTGCCCAGGCGTCCCTCTGGCGTTACCGAGGCCCCGGGGAGTGTGGGGAGAGTTAATCCAAGAATTGAGATATCCTGAAGATCCGAGTGTGCCTGTGCCACCTATTACCAGCCCCGAGAAATGCATGTATTCATCAGGAGGAGAAAATAGCCCTTTGTGTTTATTCTTATTTAACATTGTTTACACAGAAAATGGAGAAACACATCTTTAACCGTCATGTACGATTTAAAATCGTGTCAGTACATCTCGGGCAGCGCTCATTCTGCAAACATCGACTCCACCGTGTGGTTTCTGGCAGATAATGCCGGGCTGCTCTGCCCSGAGCACACTGCAGTGCTTCTGTTAAATAGCCTTTGTGAAGCTTTCCAGAGCCCTGAATTAAAAATGCAGAAAGCTGGGGAGGAGGAGAGAGTCTTGAGAGMAGGGGGTTCTCTATAGCCGGAGCGTTAGGATGTCTTGCTACCTAATTGCTTCAGAATATGTGGGCTTGAATGAATCCTTTTTTAATGAATAATGGGCAAACGCATAAATCGCAAACCCCGAGCACCCGAACGGTGAAAAGCACGCTAATGAAGACCTGACTTCGCTGGCAGGTGTCGAGTTGATTCGTAAAACGTCGTGAATATATCGGTTTTGAAATGATATTTGTGAAAAAAAAAAAAAAAACAAAAAACAAGTGTTTGGCGTGGTGCCCTTGTTGCTCCCTCCTCCGTGCCACTGCCAGCTCCAGCCTGGTGACATTCCCTGCTGCTCTGCCTTCCAGGAACTGCGGCCACCGGGACCAATTCCCTCTGTCCCCACTCTTACTGCAATGAGGCTGAGAAGGGGAAAAAAAAATCCACTCTCCCCACTTTTTTTCCAATTTGAAATCCTGCCCCTGTTGGTAGCACCATTTGTGGGCTGGAACACCCCGGCTTTGTGTGTGGAGATTATCTGGAGATTCACCCGGTGCTGATCCAATGAACCAACGCAACCCCACAAAGCTGAAGGGAAAGGGTRCAGAGTTGTCTTTGTAATAAATCACACGGTGTGAAAAAGGATTTCTTTACCTCCTTTCCTCCATTATTCTCCRTATCTCACCTTGTGGAAATGGGTCTGTTAGGAAAAGACTTAGACTCACACGGTGGGAAAAACGAGCCGGGTAGGGAGAACTGGAGGTAAAGGAAGGCAGAGAGTTCCTGGATGTTTCTATAACTTGGAGATTCCAGACAGAAGAGGCACCATGTGAAAGAATAGGAAGAAGCCTTAAAAAATAAACCCAGCATGGGCCTTGGTGCTAAATCCTTCCTCAGGATGTTGTCATTAAAGCAGCTGCAAAAGAAATCCTTAAAAGTAGTGATGAGTTCAGTGCCAGAGGTGAAGGGGTTCTGTCCAGAGAGCTGCCCAGAGAGCTGGGTGCTGGTCTGAACATCTTTGGTTTTACTCAGTTGAGCTGGTAACCTCTTGAGATCTGGCTGCCTCCCAAGTAGGGAGGGATGAATACTGCAGAATGTTTCAGTTTCCAGTGCAATTTCGAAACTCATTTGCTTTGACTGAATCTGCACTGTGTTTATGTAAATTTATAAACACTGTAATAAWTTTATCTACTTACAGAAAACAGAAATTTTAGAAAAAGGCTGGAAAGCATTGGTGAAACACAAATTCTAATTCAACAAGAATATTCACAGAACCTGATTTAAATGAACATTCAGTCACGAAGCAGAAGCACAGTATGTGGTCTGTATATCTAGCAAACTACAGCAAGCATAATCCCAAATTCAAACAATGGTTGTCAGCTTAAATGTTTCAAATTGCATACATGTCATATTTTTGTGGCTGCAGTGACCGTGTGACCAAAACCCAGGATTTCAGAGTAGRAATGAAGGCCACAATCAGGTAAAAGCAGCAGGCTGCAGCTTTGTTTGGAGCTCACCTGTCCTGGCTGTGCTTTTTTCTAACCTGGGAGAGTCTGTGCCAGCACATCATTCTAGCCAGGCTCCATGGCACATTCATAAAACCATCCATGGGCATGGYCATTTACCCTCATGGAGTGGGATATTCTCCAGTGCTCTTGTTCCTACCCTCACTAGTTCTGAAGCTGCTGTAATGTCTCCTGATTTTCTGTCTCTGTCCTCTGTGTCCCCTTTCYGAGATCATCCTTAAACTATCCTTTRATAAAATTAAGGGATTTTTTTCCTCCATACTGTTAATTTTGAACACATTCTTTTACTCTTAGCACCAGAGAAATCCAATGTGTATAGGGCAGATTTGAAGACACTTTCTAAATCAGGAGAACCCTTACAGCCACAGGAGGAACTGCATTGAAGCCAATGACAACACTCACAGTCTGAATAAAAGAACTGGTCTCAAATGTTGAAATATTAGGTATTAAATTATACCACACTTGTGTCCCACCATGGAGCTGCTGTTTCCAGAGCATATCTATGTTTTTGCTTTGCTTATCCAGTGTTTGAAGCAGCAGGCAAACAGTCAAGCAGTGGGACCAGCAGCAAGRCATTCCAGAAATTAGCTGGTTTAAGACTGGGAGCAGGAATTAAAAAGCAGTGCAAGATGCAATTTTTAGGTTATCCTCTTCAAGCTCTTGCATTGGAGGCATTAGCCACAAGGGAGATCTCATCAGCTGGGAGCAAGATGATAAAATGAGTGCAGGATCTGTAACAGGCAYGTGGGAGACTCTTGCTGCGTGTTTTGGTCGTGTCCTGATAAATGGGAACTCTACATGGAACAGAGTCAATAATCAAATCTGAAATATCAGGGAACACAACTCCATGTTTCCTTAGAGAGGCCACAAGTTTACAGCAGATGAATAAAGAGAGAATATGGTAGATACAAATATGTCTTTAGGCAAAAATAAAGAAAGAAAAAAGACGTGAAAACTGGAAGGGAGGGGGGAAAATATTACAGTGTTTCCAGACTGGAAAGAAATAGTAATGCCTACATCAGAAGCTTAATTAATTGTTGTTACATTGATAAATATGTGATATACCACATCAAAGACTAGCTAAATGATATTTGGAAATTAATTTGGATTCCTATTAAACAGAGCTCAGAGGAGCTTCCCAAATGAATAACTTGTTTGCTAAGCATTGCTTCCTTGTGTTTATAAAGTCTTTTCAAGTAAAGACAACTATTTTCAACACTTCTTGTTGTTTTAAATGAACTGCAAGATTCATCAGCCACCAGACATTCCTGACACACCCAAATACTGCAAATTGCAATGCCTTACTTAGGATCTTACAAAAAATTAGGTATTGCTTGCCTCTTTTCCCTATGGGAATGACTTAGATAAAGTTATTGGAAAAAGTCCCAAACCCCAAATTTAATATTAACAGTTTATGTTTGAATTTTAAATTTGCTTTTGCTGCTCTCTAGCTTGGCCACTTCAATGTGCTTTGGAGATGGATGTAATGGAATCAAAGTATGCTCATTTTCTCTAGTGTTACTAGTGTTAAATATTATTAAAAGAAAATGCAAATGTTAACTATACTAAACTAACTATATAGAGAGATATAAGTCCAGATTCTGAGCTCTTAGGAAAGTTTTCRTACAGTAAGAATGTTGTTTTCTTGGGAACTGTGCCAAAATACAGTGAAACTCATGACAGTTTCTGCTTTTATTAAATGAAAAACTCATTCCTCTTTTTCTACTTTTCTGCCAGTTTTATCCYGTGTAATTCCACCTACGTCTGTGGATGTACTCCTGGTTTTTATTAATGTCTATGAGTTCAAAAGAAGATAGGATTTAGTAGAGCCGAGTGCAGAGAGTTTACATGAAGACAAAAAGAAGAGAGAGAGAGAAATCTGAAATAAGCAACAGGGTGGGATGGCAGCAACTTTCAGAGTCGTCTGTGGAATTGTAGCTGTTGGAGTGTCCAGCAAAAATCCATCTGTTTTCTCTAGAAGCAGAGAGTGACCACCAGGATAAGGAGGTGGGTTCTCCACCCCAAGGCACTCAAATCAGCAGCGATGGAGCTGCAGAGCTCAGCTGGGTGTTGGAGCTCCCACTGAGCTGATGGTTGGGTTGTGCAGCCCAGGGAGCAGAGCAGCTGCTGCTTGCTTGGATGKGCATAAGAATTTTTACAAAACAATGTCCCATTAACTTTATATCTTTTGGTTCATAGGAAAATATTTATTCTTTAGGTCTAAAAAAGAATTTCATCCTCTGGTTTCATCTCCTCACTTTTTTTTAGCATTTCACCTCTCTGTCTTTGTTTTATTTTCCTTTGTCTTTGCCAATTAAACCTGGTTTTGGTCATCAGATTCTTAGAATTTTTTTGTCAAAGGATAGCACTGCAGGAGTGAATCTCTATTATTTGCACAGGCGTGTTTAAAAGATTAAGGCTGAACAGACATTCTTGTAATAGATGTGGGATCAATGAAAGCTCTTCTTCTCTCAAGAAGCTTTAAGGCTTAGCAGTGAGGTTGATTTTTTTGTTTGTTTGTTTGTTTTAACTATAGAGGAAGTTGCATCTCTACCTGGACTTTTATTGTTTGTGTGGTCTTCCACAGAATTCCTGAGCAAGAATCTGCTCAACTGATCCTAATCTCAGCTTGAGATGATGAAGTTTTCTTCCTGCACATATCAGTGGCCACAGATTTTCTGGGTGATCTCTGTGGTAGACAAGGGATATGATTTCCTCCTTTTCCTCCTACTTGTGCCACTTTCAGCTTTTTAATTTCTTTCTCAAATTTCATATTTTCAGTTCCTGTGCCTACTCTAATGACAACCTTCTGAGTTTCGGTGGGGCTTCACAAAGAATTTGGAAAATACCCTATGGGGCTGGGAGCAGCAGAATCCAATTCAAGACAATGAATCCCTGAGTGGGATCTGAGTCAGGGCAGCAAGGAGAAGCCAAGGTGGCAYCCATGCTCCAGTGCCTAGAAGATTTGATGGCCAATAAGCATTTTAACTTGGTTGGCTGACTTTTGTGTAGGCAGCTGCAGGAGGGGAAGAGAGCGAGGCCCTGGGTTGGTGCCACAGTGACATTCATGCTTTAAATCCCTTAAGCACAAACTTAATGGCTGTGGATGGCAAAGCTCTGAACAGCCTTGCTGAGTCAAGGACAAACCTGAGGTCCAGTTTGGTGGTGCAGGGTGAGAATTGCCCTCAGAGCAATCACAGAGCCTCAGCCGGAGGTTCTGAGAGAAGGGAACCTCCAAGGTCAGCTGAGGCTGCTCCTGTGCCAGCCAGCTGAGCTGGGAAAAGGCAAAGGATGGAGTGAGCACAGGGGCTGTGAGGGCAGGAAGGCTCAATGACAAAGCTGTTTCACTCGATATTCTGCTGGTCATGGCGTTTCTGACAGGGGCCATTGCTTCAGCCCTTCCTCAGGGGAGCATTGCTTTGTTCCCCCCATGAGAATGACATGTTGAACTGTTTCAGCTGCAGGGCACAGCCCTGATTCTGCAGCGAACCCCCATAAATCCTTGATGTGTGTGTGTTTTTGTGCACAGGTGCTCCCTGATGGGGTTTGATCTGAACCGGCACTGGGCAAATCCCTCTCCGTGGGCTCATCCCACCCTGCACGGAGTGAAGGAGCTCATCATCGACATGTACAACAACCCGGTGAGTGGGGACAGGGGCTGCTGTCCCCTTGGGATGGGGGACASAGCCTCTCTTGCTGCAGGGGGAGAYGCCAGCRACTCCAGCATGACCCAGTGACAAACCAAAATTAGGGAGAAATCCCACACCCGCACCCCACAGTGCAGTAGACTGAGTAACAGTTGCGCCTTTTGTCACAGGAGGCATCAGAAGTGGGGAAAGCAAGTGGAGTAAAGTCCAGCTCACGTTAAACACAAAATAATTCTAATGTAGAATTGTTAGAATTATTTAGGCAGGGCCTAAATTCAGTTGAGCTGCTCTCATGCTCTGAGCTGGATTGAAAACAGCAGACCTCCCAAATTGAATTAGGGAATGGCAGTGATGCTCAATCCGGGGCTCTGGCTGTGTGTGTGCAGTGCAGAAGGGGGAGGATATTTGCAAATATGATATAAACACACTCGTGCTCAGACAGAGAGGCAGAGGTGCTCTTGAAGGTGAAATCTTAGCTAATCAGAGGARATGGATGGTGGAGAATATGGAGAAGAGGAGTGGGAGGGAGGCAGACAGCTATTGAATGTTTGACATCAAAGTGCGGAAGGATTATTGAACGTGGCACCTAAGAAAAACTGCTGGAAAAAAAAAAGGAGATGGGTAGGAAAAAATCACTACTAAAAAATAAGAGGAGATTTTATAGATTATTATATTTTTYTTCATGGGACTCCTGGTTTTTTGCCCTTTCTTCTTGCTTCTCACAATGGAGAGGGAATTTGAATTTGTAATTCCCTGAAGTTTTGCTAATTTTTCCTTTTATTTTTTTCTTTCTTTTTGTTTCTGTGAAAAAGGACCTGGCTTGCCTTGCTAATAAAGGAAAAGGTTTCTTACCCCCGGCTACATCATGTATAGGATAAGACCTCCTTTAATTTAACTCCTGGTTTTCCCAATACATCTTAATTGGACTTTTTATCTTCCAGCTACTAGTAATACCTGTGCAGAGGAGGTTTTAGGTACAAGGAAGATCGGTTAATAGATAAGATCCTTACATATGGAGTGGAATCCAATTGAATGAAAAATATTTTCTCAGACTGCTAATTGYTTGGCACAGAATTTGTCTTTCTGTTCAGTTTGTGCAGCACCTTGCACTGCACATAGAGCCCCTGACCCAGCTCCTAAGCTCAATTAAACTGATGATGATATTGATGGAAAGGCACAGAGAAGAGTTTTGGAGCCAGCCTGGTCTTTCCTCTGTTTTCTACCCCAAAAAGCAAGACAATTTTCCTTTTATATGATGGGGAGAGCATGTAGAATGCTTTGAGAGAAGATTTTTTTCCAAGAATTAAGAGGTGTTTGAACAGCACAAGAAAGCTGAATGTAGGGAAATGCTTATAGCCAGTAAGGCAACAAATCCTGGCCCTATTAAAAGTCCCTGCCAGAAAAATAAAGCTGTTCTTGGAGGTAGGGAGAAGTTCTTTTCAGCTTCATCCCATTCTAAGGAAGCTTTGAAAATTCTGGTAGCTTCCAGCTGCCCTATGCATGAGGAATGAATTAATTTGCTTTGGTGRCTAAAATGAAAAATCAAAATAACTGTTTGATTAGAGTTAGTCTAAAATGGGAATCTTTCTTTTCCTCCATCTCTCTGTCTCCCACCCCTTCCCCAGTGATCAACCTGAGATGAGCCAGTTCCAGTTCATTTCTTTCTGAGGGAAAGAAAAAGGAGCCTTTCAAACACAGAATGTAACATTTCATTTTCAGGTTATTTCATTTTTTTTAAAAAAAAATTGTTTAGAATTTTTTTTTTTATTAAAGTATCAGCAAAGTTCAGTTTGCAYTTCAGAATTCCATTTCTCAGTGAATTGGCTACCCACCAAAAAAAACCTTCTTGTCTGGTTTTGCCATCCCCTTGCCAAGACCAGCCTTTCTGGCATTTCCAGGGATGCTCAGCAATGCARTGCAGGATATGGGATTACTGTTATTCTTGAGCAATACCAGATTCTTAGTCCCTCTTATCCCAGTAATATTTGAATGAAAAGACTATATGCAAAGTGTTGGACAAAAGGAGAAGACAGGCCAGGTGCCTCAGAGAGAGAACATGGGACTGTCCCTGCACCGTCCTGCTTCAGCAGGGACTGCTTTTATTCAGTTSTGACAGAGTGCCAGAATAAAACCTGCTTTGAGTCCCTTCAGGCAGCTGAGAATTTGAGGTGCTTTTCAGGTGCAGAGTGTTCCTTTCAGATGAGTAATACATGATAGATGGTTGGCTGCATGCACAGGTGCCCTGCTGCAGGAGGGCTGSTGGCAAACTGTGTCACATCAGGCATTTTGCCTTTGAACCTGTCTGTCCTGCCACCCTCTCCTCACCTGAAGTCTTCCCACACTGGGGAATATCAAATGGAATAAAATGCAAAGTCTAGTTCCCTGGTACAAAAAAAAAGGCATTAAAAAAAAACCCTTCATCGTCCCCATTGCAGACAAGATCTGCCATGAAGGGCTGTGCACAGAAGACTGGATTGTTTAAAGCAGAGCAAGTTTGGCTTCATGTTGCCATTGCAGAGCAGCTCAGTGCAGGACTTTCAGATGTATTCATTCCCTTAAATCACTTAAGGAAAATTAGCTGCCATAAGACCATAAAACCATGTTTTAAATATTGCTGCATAGGAGGATTTTTCTTCAGCTCTGCAGTATGGAAGATAAGCTCTTTCCTTTGAAAAAAAAAAAGTTCATTTTGGAGCAGGGAGGATGAGTGACACAGAAATAAGTGAAGTGGGTTTGAGGCACTCGCACAATGCCACAGCCACAGAGATTCCAGCACTGAGTGTTCCAAGGCTGAGTGTTTGCTGTAGTTACTGCATAAAAATAATCCAAAGCACTTGTGGTTTGCTGTTCATCTGGGTATTACCAAGAGTGCTTATTTTATTTTATTTTTAAAGTGTTTCAAATTCCATAARGGCCATATCCTTAGGAGGGAATGGATGGGTCAGGAAATGAGAGAACGATGGGAAGGTTTTGACCATTGTGTCACCGATTTTGACACAGAAACTCAGGTATCACTGTCATAGTGCTGACCTGGGAAATGAGGGGATGTTCTCAGCTGTTTTGAGTGGTGTCAGACTGAAGTGATGGACTCTTCCAGACCATGTGCTGTTGGATGGGGATATTTCTGTTCACCAGATACCTTTCCCTGCCCAAATGTGAGTGAGCAATGTCTCCCCACGATTCCACCAGATGACACCTGATGATTTCCATCTCTGTGCTGCMGCAGGCAGCAGAGTTATCCCAGAACATGAATTATATTGTTTAAAGCAGCTCAGATGGTTCTGTTTGGAGCATGTTAAAGCATGTTCATATGTGCCATTCCAACAGCTGAGCTGTGGGGCCAAAAGCTTCTCCTTGTGCATGATGACACTTCATGCAGAGCTCTTTGCAGTGTGAATGTCTGTGTTCTAGGGAATCTAATTCAGCTGAATTGAAACACAAGAACAATCTGAATTCACCAACTTTCCTTCTGTGCTTATGGTCAAGATGATGTTTGAATGTTTTGGGCTGGGGATCAAGYGGTCAGTTCTGGCAAGCTCCAGACATGGATGGTCTACCGAGACCAAAACCTCTGGGTTATTATTTTTTTTTGGGGAGGGACCCCCATGAGAGAAAAATGTGCAGATAAGAAACAGACAGTTATGGTTAGAATACATACTCATTTGTGATAGGTGATTTAAGAWCAGCCTGGAATCAGATTTGTTTCATGTCATTCAGCAAAGGTTGATGCTTTCACTGTCTTGTTTCTACCCCTTCCTCCTCCAAGGAAGAGTAGGATAGGCTGTTTCTATCACTTGGAGATCTTAGGACCTAGAAAACAAGGAATGGGCAGTGACTGACCACTTGGGATAAAGCTGTTTCAAGTAATTTTCCCCTCCTTAATGAAAATCCAGACACCCTCATTGCAACACTGGAGTTTGACTTTTTTCTTCTGTCTTGCTTCTATTCTGACTATTTTTCACCTCCTGTTGAAGYGAAACTGGAGTCCTCCAAGCAAACKATTYCTTTGCTAGATACTGTTTCACTTTGTGCCCTGAGTGACCCTGAGAACTGTCCAAAAAAGATGAAAACAAAAAATCCCCACTTACCTGGGATATACTCCTTAATTATCATCTCCTTCATGCACTTATATACTAAAATTTAAATTATTTCTGCAGAAGTGACTTTTCTGTATCCATTCCTGACTTTGGAGTGCTTGATGTCGCAGCCCTTGCCTACTTTTAATACTGCTCTGGGTGAAAGTTTTCACTGATTCAATGCAGAATGAAAACCCCATCATGCTAAACTCTGAGTCATCTGCTGGGCTGGAACCTTTAGATCCAGCACACAGACATCTGCCACAAGGGCTGATGAATTAACTGATGGAGGATGGCAATCTGCTATTGCTGGGACAGGAATGAGGGAGGCAAAGAGCCTGTGGGCTTYGGGGCTATCTGCTGACAGCAGAATTAGTAATAAGAAAGGATGAGTAAACATAATACTGTAGGCATGGGGAGGGGGTGGCATTTAAGGGTGAATGACACCTTTTATGTTTTYCAGGAGGTTTTTTGAGATCCCATGTGCAGGCTCACACTTGAACAAAATCATTATTTTCCAATCTTCCTGTCTCTGAGGAGGCCTAGCTTTTGATCCAGGTAGGCTTGAGTGGGCAAGCAATAAGAGTGCAGGGGAATTAGCATTTGTGTGGTAAGCCAGGGTAACTGGATCCTTCAGCAGCTCTGTTCTGGATTCTYCTGTTCCTCTTCAGAAAGAGAATATATCTGCTTTCTTGCAAAGGTACTGAACATGCATCCTCTGGGTCTATGTTATCATCTCTCCCTTCTTTAGAGGCACATGGGATCCTCCCAGGGATCCTCCCCTCAAACATCCTGCACTCCACTGATGCARGGAGGCAGCAGAGGGAGTTTGTTCTGTGAAAGAGGCCTGATCTCAGTTCCAGATGAGCCCTGATCCAGGGAAAGAGGTGAGGTGGAAGGTCCAGAGCAGTCTGAAGCAGGCTGGCTCCCAGATGAAGGGGGCACATTGTCTCCCTGACTCTTTGTAACTCACTGGAGCTCTCAATACTGTCCAGCCTGGTGGTTTCTCTTGGTCACAAACATTCTTTCCTTTTCCTTCCATTTTCTGTCTCTCCATTCTGGTTCTGTGTTTTCATTGCTGTCAAGAGGTTTCAGGTGTTGCTAACACTCCAAACCATTTCCCAGCTCTTTCAAAGGTCCAGCTCAGTTGCTGATGCTCGATGCAGATCCTCCATCATTGCCCTTCTTGTGCTGCTCTGTTTCTGACACTTTTTAGGGCCCCACTGCCAGTGCAGTTGTTCAGCCTGCATCTTTTCTAGGCCTYCAGCAGCACCATTTGGAGTGTATTCTCAAGGAGAGGAGTTGTGACAGTGCAGGAGCCGTGGTCCAAGTGTGGTGTTGTGGGAGTGCTCCACATCCAAACCTCCACTTTCTTTGTTATCCTCAACTTTTGCAGTGAAAGAGAGAAACTTTTTTTTTCCTAGTAATCCTTGTCATATTTTGAGAGAAGCATTCAGGTTTTGAGGAAAACTAGGTCACAAAGTAAAGACTTCGAATCCTTAACTGATATTTTGCAGGTTGCAACTATTCCCAGTGGTAGTGCTGCTTTAGTGACCTCACATCCTCCCTGCCTTGGGCAGTGCCACATTCCTCACCAGACAACTCCACATTTAGAAAAATGCATCTGGTCCCCAAGATGTGTGTGCTCTGCTGGAGAGTGACATAAATTTTATTTTTGTCAGTCCTGCAAATTGTGTCAAYCTTAGAGGCTCTGCTTCCACTCATCTCGTGAAATGATGTTGTTAGTATTACCATCAATGTGATACTGGGTGGTTGACAAGTAAAGTATAACAACAGATTTTGCAAGGGTTTCACATCAAAATTGTACACTTAGGYTTCTTATGCTGTAAGCCCTCAAGTAACATTTTCTAATCTAACATTTGAATGACTGCAAGCAATTGTTTTCTCTTCAAAAATTTTTCTATTCCCTCGTCATCTCCTCTGCTCCCGTTATAAAGTGGAGCAACAAACTGGAATATATTTCACTGGAAAATTACAAGCTCGTTCTCATTCTGGCTGAAGCTAGTTTAGATTTTAATAAATGTTTGGAAAGGCTGTGGGTTGGGGTTTGGTGTTGCTCAGAATTCATTTGGAGCCAAGCAGATCAGCATCATGTGGTGAGAGGAGTCCTAGCAGATTAACACGGGGTGATCACAAACTACCTGGCTCCATCTTGCCATCAGCAGAGCTCTTAGATTTCCTTGTGAACAATCATTTTTAACTCATTATAGAATTTTAACAACCCACTGGGAAGTGATGCTCAGGGAGCCCCTCAGACATCCCGGGTTGTGATTTGTACCCGGTGGTTTTCACTCTGACACCAAATCAGGCACTGCCAGCCATCATCTTTTGTGTGTTATTCTGAGGTCTTCTTAGGGAAAATGACCAACATACTGCCTCTCATTTCTCTCCTCCTGAACAGCCATTACCTGTGCTCATGCAGTTTGTGGTCAGTTGTGACAGCTCTGTAGCTTCTTTCTATGGGAATGTTTGTGTTYRTGCTGCTCTGTTGATATTTCAGGAGTTCCCTGTACCACTTCTCTCTTGCCAGTCCCTTTTGACTGAAGGGTAACTTTTCAGTATTTTGGAAATTCCATTCTTGTTTCAGTTCTCTGTTGAACAGCAGTGAGGACAGCCTTTCTCTCAGTGGTGTAATTTAGCAGTGTGATGTACCCATCATTGTCTGATCCCATAATTTATGTTTAGGATTTTGATTCTATTTCCTGTTGGACCAGCATAATCAGAGTTACCAATGCTCTAGCTAACATTACACTTCACACAGGCTGTTTAAAAGTGTTCCCATTAAACTCTTCTGTTGTTAAATAGGGATAAATTTGGTATCTGCTGACAGAAGCAAAGCTGATGTGCGTGATCAGTTTGTTAGCTGTGGCATTTTCTGAGAAGCAATCTTGTGAGAGTAACAGTTCAGAAGAACTCCTCAGTTCCTTTCATGCAATTTTAACAATTCTGCTTCCTGGAGTAAAYATTCTCTCTTGATCTACTAATATGTTCTGTGTTTTTACCAGGTAAAGCAGCTTCTGATCTCTGCAACTTTTTTTTCCCCACAGTCCTTTAAACACTCACAATATTCAATGAAACTTGCAAGTAGCAGAGCTGGTTTTACACTAGAACAGTTTCATTGCAGGAGGTGCAGGATCTTTTCCACTGGAAGGTTTTATGATGTTTTTTTTTTAGAAAAAAAGGTTCAGATAGAGTTAATTCCATCTTGAAACAGTTCAATACACTCAATAAACTCCAGAGATTTTCTTCTCATCTCCAATTAATCCGTGGTTTTTGTCCCCTCTCTTTGATTTGTTTTCAACCCGTAAATCTTCATATATATAAATGTATGTATAAAAGTGAATATCTAATTTCTTTGGGTAAGTCTTCATAGGTATAAATGTATGCATAAAAGTGAATATATAATTTCTCTGGCAACTTTTAGGAATCATTTACACCCTTAGATGAAGTTCYACCTGCAACTGCAAATATCCTTGCTACAACGACAGTCAAGGAAGGGGTGAGGCATTCAGGCCACCCACTGCTAATAGTCTTCTTTTTTTGCTGAGGAAAACTTGTATTTTGAGAATTATAAATCACTATTATTTCATCTAAACTAGACAGGCTTTTTGTCTGAATTTGTTTTGTTTTGATCACACTTGCATGTTCACAATCTAGTGAATGTTTTCACTAGATCATGAGCTCTACTGTACTTTTGTCAAATATTCCAGAGTCTTCAGGAAAAGGGTCTAAAATATGTCTACAGCTACCAAATTTCTCTCTGTTTGTACTCACTYACTGTGCTAATCATATCATCATAGTGGTAATCTCTGACACATGTTTTAGTTCCTTTGACCTTTTTTTCCTATCCTCATTTGGCAATGTTTTTATCTAGAATAGGAAAAGTTAAAGGTAAAAAAAATATACRCAAAGAAGAATAAAATGTTTCAATCCCAGCAACTAAAATCTCTTTTTTTTTTCAACACAACAATGGCCAGTTTTCATTTGTGCCTGTCAATTCTAAGCTGTTCTCCATGATATCCAGACACCTGCATGAAGCACTGTAGAGATATTTGAACGTGGTTCACTATCACATTTCTAGATAAGTACCCCTTCACTCAACCTTCAATATTCTCATGTGTTGTGTTAAATTTGCATCCTGTCACTTGGGGTGTTTGTGTGCAGTGGCATCTGCACGTTGCTGCTCCAAACATCTAAACCAGTTTGGGGTGGTTTTTTTTCCAGGAGTTTAGCACTCTGAGGAATCTCTGTGCTGCTGCTTTTTGTTTGGGGCAGACACATTAGTTATGACCTCCACTTTGCAGTGATCTACTGTACCCCTTATCTTTCCTCCCAGGTGTTTTATTGCTATTACATGGAACTTATGTTGTTGCTTTCTTAGTTTTAGCTCGGCATCTCGGTCTCTTTCCTCAGCTTTTTAGGGCCTTTAGTCAAACTCCTCTCTTTTACCTTGGATCAAAATATTATCCATCAAAGCTTTAGTATCCTCTACCATCAAAACACGGTTGTATTTTCCTGGGATGTGCCTAGGGGGCTGAACACAACTCAAATATCCCTCTGAGGAAATAGTGTCTCCTAAAATAGTTTTTTTGAAGATGTACAGCCATGTTCTCTGTTTTTCTAGAGGCATCTGCCAGCACCCTGCTGATGAATCAGAGCCATCTCTTCAAAGAATTTACCCCTTGCCAATGAAGGAAAATATTCCCTTTATACAATGCACATTATTTTTCTTGGACTGAGTGTATGAGAGGGGTTCAGCATGAATTATTTTCTCCCTCTCTTACATCTTCTTCCTGCTTCAACATTCTGTAATTCTTACAGATGGGATGTTACCGAATTCCTCATAGCAGCTGCATTGGGGAGAGAGGGTTTKGGATTTTTTAATTTTAAGCAGCATTAATCAGGGAGTGGCTGACATGTTCAGTGCTGCGTTGAGAGTTTCCTTGAGTCTGGGAGATAGGATTAAGCTCCTCCTCAGTAATTCTGGTTTCATGTTCCTCCTCCCCTTCTCAGTTTTTCAGTCAGACACGAGAGTTTGAGATTTCTTTTTTTTTTTTTTTAGCCACTTATGAAAAGCTCCCCCTTCGTTTCTGCTCCTTCCCCAAGTGCTTCTATAAAGTGGGTCAGAGCCAAGGTCACTGACAAGTCTGCTTCAGTGCTTGCATTTGAACTGCTGAGCACTGAGGAGAATGAGCTCCTGCACGACACAGCACTCAATTCCTCTCTTGCCAGAGCTTCTCAGAGTCGGGGCTTCTCGCAGGATGCAAGTGGAAATGCCTGGAATGAGCTGATCCATTTTATTTTTCCCTCTTCAGAAGGCATCAGGACCGTGCCCTTTGTTCAATTTTCCTGGGATTGCATTTGCCTTTTAAGACGCAGGGGCAAAGTCACTGCCAGGGCTTTTTTATTTAATACAAAAGAGCTCTTAGTATTCAAAAATGATTTAGAGACAGCTGGCCAAGTGCTTGACCTAACTGTGTCTGTTCATGCTATTCTACTGGTGCAAGATAGCAGGAATAGAGCCAGTGGACAATTAGTCCAGTGCATGCAATGAAGATGGGTAAAGTGAAATGCTGATTTTAAATGAGGATATTGACATAATAGCATCTCAATCAGGGAGCACTGGAATAGCAGTGTAAAATTGTACACCAATAACAGAGGAAACCAATCCAGCAGAGGAGTGACATTTTAGTTCAAAGAAAGATCAGAAGCAAAAAAAAAAAAAAAAAAGGTATAAAAAAAAAAAGGGATAGAAAAAAAAAAAAAAAAAAAAAAAACTGAGGCAGGGAGTGAATTGTATCAACAAGTACTGAACAATCTCACAGTCTCTGTGCATTAAAATTTCGTGCCAAAATGGGATGGTGGCACTAAGCATCTTTATGGTTTCATGCTCAGAATTACCACAGCAGCAATGAGGAATCAAAGAATGTAATGACAGAGCCTGATTAAGGGTCATGATTAAAAGTGATGTAGAAACTGCATTTATACTTTCAAAAATGACATCTTCTGGAAGCAAGAAATCAAAGGGCCTGAAAGAGAAAAATTTTTTTTTTTTTTTTTATTTATCCCTTGGCAAGGATAAAGTCTTGATTGAAGATGTCCCTGTCAAAGAAACATTCTGTAATAATAAATATAAACATGCTCAAATTCATCATTTCTGGTGGAATATGCAAACCAAAGAGACCTTAGAACAGCACAGGCTTCTGAAAGGGGGCAAACATAAAATGGAAAAGAAATCCAAAAGCAGTCACTAAAAGGGCAAAACAGAACAAAATAACACTTTGGGGTGACATGGCAGCTATATAAAATCCCCATTGTAAGAATGCATTTTTTGCAGCTTGACCATTAGAGAGTGTGTTACCCCWATTTGAAAAACTCCACAACTTTATAAAAGGTTGCTTGAGAAGTTAGCAAAGGGGATTATTAGACTGAAGAAGGTCATTAGCATTAAAGGACACCCTTTGAAGTCTTGCCCAAATGAACTAAGGGAAAAATAAAACTCTGGTACACTCTGGCAAGTTAAATGCAAACCCATAATAATAGCGGACAAAAAACAATTTTGAAGAATAACTTGCTAAAGGCATAAAAACTAATAATAAAAACTTTTTCAAACACATCAGAGGCAAGAAGCCTGCCTGAAGGTCTATAAGGTTGATAGATGATCAAGATGTAAAAGAAGTGYTCAAGGAAAATAAGGCCTTTGCAGAAAAGCTAAATGAGTTATTTGCTTTGGTGTTCACAGTGAGGAGCCTAAAGGGAATTCCCAAATTAGAGCTGCTCTTTATGGGGGACAAGTCAGATATCATGGATAACAGTGGTTTAATGGTAKTTCTCATTTTTGAAAGAGGAATTTGTACATCTGCTAGACTTTTTGGGGGGAATTGACGAGCGTGAAGATAAAGACGATCAACCTGTTGCCTATCTTGAATTTCTGAAAAGCACTGGCAAATTCCTAACCAGATGATTTTAAAGAAGGTAAGAATCTAAATTGTCATTGGACAATGTGAGATTTTTTGTGCTTATTTGTGCTTTTGGTGGCATTATTTCCTTAAACATCCTGCACTGTCCACATCCAGGAACCTCTCTTTGGTTGTTCTTTCATGAGCTCGTGTTGGCAAAGAAAACACAAGTTCTGCTACTGCTCTCTGTCATGTCTTGTACTGCTCCCAGATTAAAGCAGAGGGGTGGCTGTGTGGTGTTTGGATTGGCACTATCAGGTTGTTCTGCCCAAAAGAGAGCTCTGTCCTGTGAATCTCTGCATTCCTGCGATTCTGGCACTTGGGGAGACCTGAATTTTAGTGGAGTTACTTTGCAGTGCCATACAAAAAAAAAAAAAAAAAAAAAAAAAAAAAAATTGTGCTTTGATGGAAAAAGCCTACATACACTGTGATTTCCCTAAATAAAAGAATATTATCCTGAGGAGAGGCCATTCTATTGTTTTTGTGACAATATGCAGAGATATGGGATATGTCCACTGTTTTGTTGGCATATGTCATTCCAAACCAGTAATCCCCAATAATCCTGTAGACAGGATTCTCCACTGCTTATTTTCAGTTTGTGCCTGGTTTGTTGTGCCAGCCAGAGCCCAGGCCTGAGAACAGGAATCCTGAGAGAAAAACAGAGGGAGTGACTAACAGCTGAAGGGAAGGAACTCCCAGATCCATGGGGATGTTTTGGCAGATGGGCTTTAGTTACAGAGTGGGTGACCAGAGCTGAACGAATAATTTTGTTTCTCTTCTGCAAAGGATAATAGATATCCTTTATGATTTCAGGTTGCCAGGATCTTTGCCTTTTGCAGATTCATCCTATGAGGATTATAATGAAGCAGAGCTTCTTTCCAGGGTTGTTATTTTCCTTAAACCTAAAAAACTGCACTTTTAGTTTCATAGGCATCAAAAAATAGCTTAATGCTGGTAATATTACTAGCTGGCTTTTGCAGGCAGCAGCCCTGCAGTTTTGCATATGTTTTCTTGATCTAGAGCCCAGTTTAAGCTGTTGAATGGGGTCTGTGTCTCTAATGTTCCCTAAGTGCAATTATGAAAAGAAATTGCTTATTTGAATCATTAATCAGTCTCTGGATGGCTGCAAGTTCTTATATTTCATGGCTGGTTTTCATGATGTATGTGACCTATTCATAGCGTTGCTCAAGCTGCACTGGAACAAGGCTTAATTCCTGTTCTTGTTAAAGCTTTTCTGCTGACTTCCTGCACTGGTTTATGCTTAGAAACTCTCCCAGACCCAGAGGACCACTATATGCAAAACTGCTGGAGAGGCTCCTCAGACAAGAAAACTGAATTAGTAGCTTAAATCTTTCAAGTTAGTGTTACACGACAGATCGATGTTTCCTGTGTGGATGCATTCAGTCATCTTTTCAGAATCTGATTACTATATGCCTTGTGAAAAATCCAATTAAAATTAATGTATTAATTAACAGAAGTTTAATTTTCTTCTTGTCAGGAGATACATCACGATGTTGGAATTTTACCACATCAAAGTTAGCAATAGTCACCATCTTAAAAGTATTTTGAAGGCTTCTACTTGCTGTCTTCTGCAGTGCTGACACCAGTGGATCAATAGGTTTTTTAAAGCAGACAGGAATCACCGTGATAATCTAGTCTGACTTACAAAGTACTAAATATCATCCATCATGGTTTTCCTAAATGGGCATCAAAGTCTGAGCTTCCCCAACTTCTGGTGGCTTAGCTGTTAGAGAAAATGACTGATCTAAAAGAGCTTAGAGGATTTATCTCACAGGAGCATCTGGAATATCAAATCTTTCTCCAAGTATCTTCAAAACTCCATCCGTGTGTTGGTAAGGTGGTTTTCTTTAAATGAATTCTTCTTTTTTCTTTAAAAAGAAAAAAGAATTTTTTTTTTTCTCTTCAATGTATCTATCTTCTGAGAACTGACATATAGGAAACTGCAGTGTAGAGCTGTGTAACTGATCTGGGTCATTTTGATGGCCTGAACTGCAGAATCTGACCACATTTTATGTGATAAATCTGCCTGGCTTGCCAAAAGCCAGGGATGCTCCAAAGGGTGAGCTGCCTCCTTCATTTCTGGGAGGCTCCTTCGTGTTCCAGGGTGACTCCTTTAGAGACAAGGCTGATAATTATTGCATTGTTTCTCAAAACATGGTAAGAATGAGATGATCACATTATGAGGATCACATAAATGTTCTTCTGGGGGAAATAGAGTTGCCTGAGCATAAACGGTGAAATCTAAGTTAAGATGAGCATGCACCATGGAGCATCTGAGCAGGGAGGAGAAATCAACCATGTGTTTGATTATCCTGTGATTTGGTTAAATAGATTGTTGCTTTAAATCTCTTTATTTATGGGCTGTCCCCTGAAAGACAAATTTTTAACTGGTAGAACATCTTGCATTTCAGTTCGGATTTTCAACAGCACCTTCTGAAATAGGATCCTGTCCTGTCTCATTATATCTTGAATACAAGCTTCCAAAGTTTAAATGCAAGTTAGGAATCAGTTTATGCCCTACTGAAATGTAGTCACCTCTAGAAAAGACCCCATCAGCAGAGTGCTGTTTGAAGGCTGTTTACTTAAATGTACATCAAGCAAAATCTATTTCTGTTCTGAGTCCAGCTAATCTATTGTTTTGTATTTTTTGAAAATGAACTGCCTTCATCTTAGTATCGGTCTTCTGCTGGGGAATTTGCAGTGGTTTATGACTTCCCCCAAAAAGGAAATWCACTGTAGAATTAAATCTCAGCAGGAGCAGATTTAATCCTCCCTGATGACTTGTAGTCTATGGAAACATTATTGCCTGYGCTTGGCTGGTGAGTCTGCCCTTCAGGAACTGGATGTTCTCCTCTTGCKGCAGTTAACTCATGCAATAGAGACAGCTTTTTATTCTGTTTATGTCCCTTGGTAATGGCTGTATTGATCTGGCCTGATGTAAGCAAAGGTTCACAGTTMGCCCCATGTTGCTAAGGGTACCAGACTATTACTGCCATCAGCAGACACATTCCATCATCCCTCAGCCTCGCCTGTGAGAGCTGGAGCAGCAGGATGCCACATGTTGGTGACTCAGGAAAATGGCATGTGTCAGAACCTGGCATATGTCACACTTGGAGGCTGCTAAAATTAGAGTGCATTTTTTGTCATTTTTGTTTTGACTGCCAAGCAGTGCAGGAGCGTTTAAAGGTTAGCCTAATTTTGAGTTGTTTGGAAACGTAAGTCACAATAACARTGGTGTGCAAAACCACCTATCAATTTTTTTTTTTTTTTTTTCAAATAACTGAGCATTTCTTTCTTTAAAAAAAAAATCAAAGTGGCTAAAACTGCCCTGAACCAGGAGTAAGAAGGGTGAGGGAGGTAGGATGTTGTCCACCCTGACAGCTCTGGGTAAATTACTTCATCATCTCCTTGCCTGTTCAGTTGAACAAGGAATTTTCACTAGAAAGCAAAAGCCAGGAGGAAAGGTTTTGAGCCTGAATTCTTACCTGCAGCAACTCCAAGCAGAGCTGCAGGAGTGAGAACAGCTGAATCTCCTGATACTGCTCGGGGGATTTGGCTCTTTGTTTAGAAAACAATTTAAGCCTGTGCACTTGATTTTCCTAGCACAAACCCCCAGTTGTCCCTGGAAATAAGAAATAATATTCCAGCTCTGCAATGATGAATACATCTCACCAGGACAGAATACTTCGACCTGTTTTATTCTATTTTTAAAAGCAAAAGGCCAGAGACTGTAGCTGGGAAGGGGTAGTGGTGAGAGAATAGGATTAACTACTAGATTAGTGGGTTGGGKTTTTTTTTTCCCCCAGAGCCCAAGGTGGAGGATAGATTAGCTGATTTAAAGGGAAAACTGTTTTCATCTCTTCTCCTTGAGAGCTGGAAAAATGCTGATTGCTTGATCCCATCTCATCCTGGCTGTAGTCTGTTGATTCCATTCTCCAAGTGATGTGGTTACCTTCTAACAAGATTAGAGGAAAGGAGGCAGTGAGCTGCTCAGGTGTCCTCTAGAGACCCTTGGAAGGAGGATTTGGAGTGGGCTGCAAGGAGAAGCAGTGCAAAGAGCCCCATCCAACCCAGCCTGTTTACAGGTGTCACAGKGGTGGATTGTTTTCTGCAAAACCAAATATTTAGCAGCTGCTGTGTTAGTTAAACTGAAATACACCATTTTTGTGTAACAAGGTGGGATTCTGGACAGAGTGTTTGTAATTTACTTTGTTGATATCAGCAGTGTTGTAATATCAAAGGGCAATGAAAACTGATATCATGGCAGGCATTGTGATTTTATGTTRTTAGCAAAAATAACTTCAAATGCAATTTGCTGCATCTGAAACACAGAAATTCATCCAAGTAAAACATTGTTTTAGTTTGCAGTCTTGTCTTGAGAGTATCAGTATCTYTGACTGAAGTCAGTGGAAGCTGTAAATGATCACTGTGACTGCTTTTAGCAGTGCAGATTGATTTATCACCTGAACTCTTTAATATCTGTGCACTGARAGCAGTAGGGAAAGTGTGTGTGTGYATGTGTCTATACATATATTACRCCTATAGCATGTTTTATGCATTGTTTTCCTGTTGATTATGTATTTTGCAAAGGAATTTATCTGCATCTCTTCCCCGTGGAGTTCAGAAGTATGATTGGATCTAGTTATGCTGCAGTTCAGGGAGAGGCTGGAGCATCTGAGATGAACCTCGGGAGCCATTTACCAGGCTATTACAAAAACTGTGCTCTGCACTGGGTACCCAGGCCCAAAATGCCAGGGAGAAGCTGCCATCTGGCTGGGCAGGCTGGCCAGCATCAGAAGGGTCTGAGTCAGCTGCAGGGAGCCATCCTGCAGGAAYCTGGAGGCTGACTGGAAGTCCTGATAGGAATTTTCCTTCTCTGACTTGTGCGATGCAGGGTGGGATGGAGGGCACTGCCAGCTGCCACCCTCGGTCAGGATCCTGTAGGGAGAATAAACTTGGGCTCAGTAGCTCTGTACCCTGGATGGTTTTGTTAATAACAGAGTCAATGTCTCCAGAACCACACGGGGACTTGATGGGGTATTTTAGGATTTTTGTCCTTTGGACTGGAATTGAACAGACTGCAGATGGAGCACATTGGATTATTTCTTCCTAAGTGCAGATTTCACTTCACCACAGACTTCTCCAGCTTAGTTATAATGCACAGGTGAAGCTATTTCACTCCATGAAAGGCTGTCACCTTAATAAACAAAATAACTGGTTTTGGTGAGGAAGCATGTGAATGCTGTTTAGATTTCTCTGAGCTTTATTATTTCAGTACCAATAAATTCCTTTTGTTTTAACTTTCCCCTGCTCATCTGAACTAATTTAGTAGTCGAAACTTTTCTCACCGTGCTAYTCAGTCCTTTTGCATTAAAATTAGAGGAGGAGGGTGAGATACCAAAATTCAAAAGGCAAAGTGACTTTTGTTTAAAAACTAAGGATGTGGAAAGAGCCAATTTGGCTGTAACAGTTTGACATCAAAAATCGTATCTGCAAAAGGAAGATATTTTTAAGATGATCTACTTTTCYCCTCCACATTCTCAATGTCTTTAAAAATGCATCTGGTAATGGCTTTCAGAAACAACTCTCGGACAGGATATGTATGAAAAAACCCACTGAAATTTTGCTGAAGGTACAAAAGGACAAATACTCAGCCAGACAAATGGAGACAGAAGGGCACAGGGAGGATGTTGGCTTTCCCCTGAACTTCTTGTAGCAGTAAGCATTTTAAAGTAATTCTGAATAACCTCGTGGAATATGAGTGAAAACAGCTTTACTGTACATTGGGCAATAACTGAGCAGGCTTGACATATTTTGTGAGTTGACACCCTCGAMTGTAATAAAGTGCACGGATTGAATTTAGTAGCAAAATAAATAACACGCAGGTTATTAAACTCCCTGTGTTATTCATGACCATCTTGCATTTAGCAAAACTTTCCATTCTGAAGCCTGCTGCAAGCTGCCATGGAAAATCTAGTCTGTCCCAGGRGAGCAATGCAGGAGTCCAGGGAATGCCACAGCAGGCACAGGGCTGGGTTTAGAGCCCTGCTGAGGCATTCAGGTGSTGTGCTAAGAGCACAAAACCTTCTAAGAAACAGCTCATTACATTTCCCAGGGGAGCTGCTGATTATTCTTGTGGTGTTTTAGGAGGGGGTGACCAGTCCTCTTCTACAAAGTCCAGCCAAACGATGAGGAATCTTGAGGCAAAAAACTCCCCTTGTCTGTTTTCAAAGGTGCATCAGAAGGCAAAATTGGTGATGAATTTTGCTGGAGGGGCTGCCTGGTGCCAAGTGGCCTCCAGGTATTCAGTCAGCACTTCACTGCRTGAAGGGATCTCAGGGGTCTGTGTGAGGAACAGATAAGGGTGCTTGGGAAGAAATGGCATCTATTCTGAATAAAGATGGATCTGCAGCCTCCCCACTGGAATATAATCCTTGCGGTTCTGGGGTTATTTCAATCAGCCTTAGGAGATATCCTCTTACATCTKGCTGTATTCCAAATGGATTTGGCCACTGCAGCGGTGCCAGGGCCACAACCATTTGGGGAGCACGGTGCTGTCCCCACCACAGCACAGKGAGGGAGCARTTTCTSKGTTAAGCTGTGCCTACAGRGCAAAAGGGAGCAGGAAGGGGAGTYTAACTYAGTGGGAGTGGAGGGAAGCAGTCSTGAAYCACGTGAAGCAYRTTCCTTTGCTAGAAGTTACTGGGCTATCAACATGTTGTGGATGGCTGAGTCCATGTATGCTAAATTAATTACTGTCATTGCCAAACCTGCCCGTTTTGTGATTTGGTCAGGTTCTGTCCTCTTGTAACTGTATGGAAACTTCAAACCTTGGGGCACACAGACCATTTCAGCTCCCCGCTGTTTCCTTCCTAAGCAATTGGTGTTTAAACCTCAGTCTGGTGTTTAAACCTTAGTCTGGTGTTTAAACCTTAGTCTGAGGTTTCCTGTCCATCTCAGTCTGGACCAGGTGCCAGGCTCACCCACCCAGGGCAGCTGGGAAGCCCTGGCAGCAGGAAGAGAGGGTGCTTTCCTCCTTGWGAAGAGCATCCTTTGGCAAAGCAAGGAACTGATCTCTTTTGCTGTAGGTGCTTCACAGGCCTTGGAAATGGCTTTTCACTGGTGCAACAAATGTTTCACTTTGTGCCAGGAACTGGCCTGTCCCTTTGGACACTGAGTGAGCAGATGCCTAATTAGCCCATTATTTACCRTGGTTGAGATGGCTGAATTTTGATGAAAGAGACTTTCCTTTAATCTTTGATTCATGACACAGATGCTCAAATCATGCATTAGGCTGTTTAACCTTCCACAAATGCAGTTGTCCCATGCACCCTTTTATAAATAAATTACCCTCTCTTTTTGCCTTCTCTGCGAGGGGCAAGCTTGGGAGCTCCCAAATTGGTCCTTAGTGCTGATAATGTGAATATTRAATGCAGGCAGAAGACACTGAATGCTGCCAGGGCACTGGGTGGCTTAGACATATGCTGATAGCTTTTGGGGGATGAAGAGATTAGCTTCTCYCCATATTCTCTTTCTTCTTTTAGTCTCCAACTTCTGGACTGACCATATATTGTCATCAGAAGGGCTGAGAGTAAAATGAGAGATTTCTGTGTCAGAGAGAAATTCTTCTGTGGTGATGAGCAAGGCTGTGAACTCATGGTCTGGGCTGCTCCATTCATTGCATCCATCCAGGATGGTTTCACAACTGGGGGGATCCTCAAAACCTATTCAAATCTGATGTATGCAGGTGGCAAACTTCTCTAGAAAGCGTTGCAGAACAATTCCCTGATGCCACCTAAAGGCCTGCGGCTGTCCAAGAATCCTCTTCCTCCATAATGACAGGCTTCCCCAGATGTGATCCTGAATTCAGGAGAGGATGGTCACAATTACCCTTCAGAGGTGTCARTATGAAAGGAGAACCTTTCAAAAAGGTCTTTCCTGATGCATTTTAATCCATCCCTTCACACCCATCTCCCCAAGGAATATTGGCTCTCATATGCTCCCTGCTTTATCAGTTTCCTGCTGTACATCCAGAGGTTGGAGAAGTGAGGAGCCCAAAGAGGCAGAGCTGTGGAAAGGAGCTGGATAAACATCGATTTTGTTTTAAAATCTGAATAATTGTTGGGTCTGTACTGTTGGGAAGAGAAAAGGAGTTAAAGATTTGCTCTCTGTTTGGTGTGATAAATGGCAAATTCTGTGTAATACCAATGATGGATGTAGCCTGAAAGGTCAGGGGAATTCCCAGCACAGGGTCTGACCTTTATTTTACTCAGTTCTCTGCACTGAGTTTAGAATAAATTCACTGGTTAGAAAGAATCTACCACTGGAGGTTTTATCTTTGTGTTTTATTTTTGAATGAGCTCTTTAAATTCTTCTCAGGGATTTGTGTGTGTGTGTGTTTGTGTGTGTTTTTTGGTTTTTTTATTGTTGTTGTTTGGGGTTTGTGGCTTGTGGTTTCTGTGGGATTTTTTTAGTAGCAGGAGGAGGTGAAGAGAAGGGAACACTTTTAAAAAAATATTTGAAAGATTTGAGAGGCCAAACAAAGAAGAGATACTTTCCTTTTTGGAGCTCTGAGATTAGTCATGCTGCTGTCTGTTTTGGAAAAGTGTTGATATAATAGAGAGCCCAATCTTGTGTTAATATGTATGGACTGATATAGCTTTCTCTATGCTGCATAAATCCTTCCAACTGCAATAAATTGGAAATGCTTTATTCTGAGAAGAGCAATTATCAGAATTCAGCAGATTTCTCCCCCTCCCTGTCACCTAACTCAGTGCTCTCTTCCAGATCTTTTTTTTGACTTGCATAAGCCCCAAAAGAGAAAAGGATTTATTTAGTGTTGACCAAAGGTTTAGCAGATAAGTTTACAGAAATAAGTTAAGGGATAACTTCCTGTACTATGGGATTTTTTTTTAGACTTTTGGAGTAGTCTTCCAATTAAAACAGAAAAAGGGACTAATTTTTCTAAATGCCTGAGAGCTGGCACAGAGAAATTCTTYTCTGTGTCAGGACCACGTCCCACCATTAATTTTGTGGAGATGACTGAGAGGGTGTTTGCAGTACAAGATCCTAAATGAGAGGCTGGGCAGTGGTGGARGATGTCACTGGAGCAGCTCAGGTGYTTCTGTGGRCACTGGTGAGTCCAGTGGTACCCAGAGTGAGATGGATGACAGAGTTTGTAATTCAGTTTGACTCGAAAAAACTGCGCTGGACTCTCTGAAACTGATACACAACAGCAGCTGAAGTCACCAAGAGAGGACAGAAAAACAGCATAAAGCTGAAAATATTGCTTATCCAGGGGAATGCCTGTGATTGAGTGGKTTAAATCAGGAGCAGCCCTTTCTCAGGCCACTGAGTGTGCCCTGCCTGTGTTTGCACAGCGATGGCTGTGTGCAATCACCTCTCCAAAACAGAGAAAAGATTTCCTGGACTCCACAGAGAGGCTTCTGGGAGGTGTTAAGGTCTTCCTGTGGGATGAGGTGTAATGTTACTGCGGCTGCCATGGTTTCAGGAGAGAAAACCCCCAAGGTTTTTAGGAGAAGAGGTAATAATTTTCCTTAGCCCAGCTGGTATTGCTGGAGAAGACAAGTTTGTCATTGTTTTGTGATGCAGACACTGCCAGCAAGTCACAKCTTATGAATCATATCTGGCCCCTGGAGAGCCAGGCTGGATTTTCATCTGGRTAATACAGACTCCTAAAATTCTGTTTAAATTATGGGGATGCTGGTTTTATAACCAGGTGTTCATAACCATTTGTTCCACAATTTTGGGATATAATTTGCATCCTTCCCACACAGTTTGGTGTTTGTGAAATAGGATGAAAGGACCATTTTTCTTTTCAAAAGAAGTCCCATTGGTGGAAAAGGTAAAGAACYCATAATAACTGCAGGACTCTGTTGGCTGTTGCCCTGGGACAGATCCTTGAATCCTCTGTGAAAACTGTGGTTTCTCTGCCCCAGTCTCACCCTAAGAAGTTTCTAATAATTCAAAACCTCTGAATGTACTAAACATACCCAGAAGAGCAACCCAGCCCTGGAGAACCCAATTGCCTTACCAGTTTGGAAGATCTTCCCTTTTTTTCTGATTTAAATTTCCATTTTCTGTCTTTGCATACTCAGGAGAGTTGGTCTCTCAGGAGAAACCCCTACAATAAYCCCACCGAAAGGCATCTGAAAACCAGTAAGAATTGCAAAACAGCCCCTTTTCTGCTGATTAATATCTCACTTATATTTCAAATTACTTCAGAAATACCCATCTGAGCACTGCAGAAGATACCATTTTCAGTTTATACCATCCAACAGACATTATTCCCAGAAAGCACTGGGTAGGCCAATTTCCAAGAAAACTATGTTGAAAACATGACAGAAGAAATATTAAAAAAAAAAAAAAAACCCAAAGCAAATGAATGGATTCCTGCCTTTTGCATATGGCAATTCCTGGAAAGAATTAACTTTGACCAGTTAATCAGTACTAACATTTATTACTCAAAATGTTATCCCTTTTGATTTGACAGGCTTGTTTTGGATAATTTGTCAAAGATGACAAAAAGGCTCATATGCCTCTCGTTCATTTTGACCTTTCTTAGTATTAGGAAATTAATTTCAGAACTGAAACAAATGTATTAGTGTTGTCATTAACAAAAAAGAAAAAAAAAAGATGAATACCTTGCCTTCAAGCTGTTTCTTCATATTAATCCATCACACTGTAACATGATCGCTTTTTGACACATAACATCTTACCAAGATACTTTCGACATTCACACCAGCTCTTATTAAATACTGCACATAAATTCCAAGTGCTGGAAGTTATTGATGGAAAAGGGTGAATAATAGAGACTGTACATACCGGAAATACAAGGAGAGAAGGGTTTTCTTTAGTTAAAAGGTTTGTCTGAACATGTGGTTTTATGATTGTCAAGAGTAAAAGCAAGCAAATACTCGGTTTCTCCCTTGATAGTGTTTTATTTTCTAACTTACAAAGAAGGGATAAATAAATTATTCCAATCAGTAATTTTTTTTTGCTGAGAATTTTTAGGTTTTCTTTTTGTTTTGTTTAGTGGGAACAAGTTTTAATCCAGTCAGGTTTCAAAAAAACAAAAACCCAACAAACCTGCTTTTTCCTTGYTGTTGTTGCTGTGGTTGCAACATTTGTTTTCCTCTATTTCATTTTMATATTTGCTGCTGTTTACCCATAATTCCCACCACATCCTCCCCCTAAATTGCCTGTAGCTCTTGGAAACATGTTGGTAAGTGCCTTACTGAATAACAGCAGTGAGTGATGCCTTTGATCCTTTCAGTCATATATCAAAGCAARCATTTGAGCTATATGGACAAATTAAATGATGCACTACTCCAAGACATAAAGAACTACAGACTTGCTAAGCACTGGTGGCTGTCAGGCAGAGTCAGTGGGTAATGTTGGATTGGAGTCACAGTTGTTAATGAGGGGTTAAGCCTGGCGGGGGTTAAGTTCAGGTGGAATCTGAATAAACAATCAAAACATTTCGATGCTTGCTCAGAAGAAATGTCATTGGAGAACTTTGGTAAGGGTCGTGATGCAGGAAAGAATGGGGATCACATTAAGATAGAGTTGAGATACCTTTTTATCTACACACTTCGCATGCAGTGGGCTCTGGCTTTACAGAGTTACATTCATCACGTAACCATATTATTGAACCTTAACAGCCTCTTGGATTTGGGAGGTCCAACTTTCCAAGAAATCCACTTAATATGTGGATTTTAAATCTATGGTTCATGGGTAGACTGGAGCGAAAGGGTCACATCAGCCACGTTTTAAACTCCATGTGGATAAATCAATCAAGTATTATCACATCAGGCTGGCCACATCTATTATTTTGCAGAGATGAGTTCAGCAAAGTTGTGCTCTGTGGACAGTTAYGTTTTTACGGCCATCAGCAGCTGCTGCTTCCCATTTCCATAGCTTAAATGGAAGGCAGGCTCCTGAAACCAAAGGACAGATTTTATTACCGTTGGTGCTGCCATTTCCTTGTAGGGCGAGGTCAGAGTAAGGAAAACATTGAGAATGATTTTTAGTGAGGGGTGATAGAAAACCTTGATAAAGGGAAGGGGGTTGCACAGGAGTGGAGTGCTTGCACAGGGACATTGTGGCACTCACAGGGCAAGGTGGCTGTGCCGGGCTGTTCAGCTCCCATGGCCACCTCCCTGTCGTTTGTGTGTCTCACCAAACCCAACCTCATAATTTGGCATTTGTCTTGAACCCCGATTTTGTTCTGGTTGTGCAGAGGAAGGGGAGATCATGTGCCATAAAGAACTGATCAGTTTTCTGTCCAGGTGAATCAGTCAAAGGCATTTCTTAGATATATGTAGCCCACTGGAGCCTGGAATCCTCTCCTGGCTGAGCACCTCTGTTTCCTGAGGGTATATTGTTGAAAAATAGTAGTTTCCTATAATGTATCTGTAATACCAAATGCATTTTCTTGAAGATAAAGTCTGTGGGATTTCTGGGTACACACTGCTTCCTGAAACTCAACCCCATCTCATCTTCAATCCACATCACCACAATCACAGTGGGGAAATGCAGATAGCTGTGAGTCACCTGGGCTGGCTTCCGGGTAGATTTGTCATTTCTGTAGCAACCTGGGAGACTGAGATGGGAACACTCTGTTAGATTAGCCAGTCCACCCCCACAGCCAGCCAAGTTGTTTCTTTTAAAAAAAAACCCAACACTTTGCTCTGTTCTAACAGTTATTTTCTGTACTCTTATGAACAAACCAAATCACACTGAAGTTGCATTTACTCAAWTATTCAGTGGTCACAATGGGACAATTCTGTGCAGTGTGTACAATGCTTTGTACCATAAATACATGCATGAMAATGGCCATGTTAAAACAATATTAGGAGAGTTCTGGTCCTGGGGTTTTTCTTCTTTGCAAAGCTTGCTCCATACATACTTTAATTTTCTATTAAAATTAATTATCTGTGTGATAKTTAGCTTAACCACAGTTTAAGGATTTATTTGGGTAGTGTATAAGAACAGAAAAATTTATTTTTGCATAAAATATTCACTTGTAGACAAAAGGCTTTCCTTTTTTTTTCCTGAAAAACCATGTGCTTCCTCATGTTACTTCTTACGATCCTGGAGAGGTAAAGACAGATTCAACCCCCAAGATAACATCTTCCCCAACAGCACAAAGCAGGGGAAAACTGAGGTTGGAGTTTAGACCCAAACTCCTTGCTCAGACCCTTGTCTTGCTCTACAGAAATAGAAGCTATTACTCATTTTTTTCCTGTCTATGCACATATCCTTCATGCAGGTGGTTTCTGCACTTGCACCAAGCATGTACCTGCAATGTTCAGCCCCTCAAGCCACAGAAAATGCTAACTGTTCCTTTAAAACATCTGTATAGTGACTTTCCTTTTCCCTTGATCCTGCTTCTTGCTGCCATCTTCCTAACAAGGGAGTTGTTACCCAAAGACTTGTTATCCCTCTCTCTGCTGATGACTCGCTTGACAGCTCTGTCTGTATGTAAATTAACTTTTTTTTTTTTTTTTTTTTTTTTTTTTTTTTTTTTTTTTTTTTTTTTTTTTTTTTTTTTTTTTTCTTTATTTTTTATCCAGAGGCATCTTGGTTTTGGCAGTCTCATCAAAAAAGCATATTCCGCTTTAAATTACCCCCAGTTCTCTAAAATGCCTCCCACACCACACTTAAAAATCATTCTTTCTTCTTCTGATTGGGAATTTCAGCAACACTTAAGTCTTAAAATAAATGGCTTGTTTGTGGTTGAATGCTTCCCTCATGCGACACCTTTTGTTATTAATATCTGCACATCTGTTGGTTTAATTATTTCATATCCTGCATGAAACCAAAAGTCATAATTTTTTCAGATGTTTGTGCGAGCTGATCAAAGAAAATCTTCTCATTTGGGGTCACAGCAGCTTTTATTCCCTCGCCTTTTGGGCAACGTTCCAATGTCAGTCACTTATCATAAATAATCAGTTTCATCAGGTTGCTGCAGAGATTCAGCCCGTTGCAGACACGCAGAGGGTAAATCTGGCCTTAACTCCAGGCTGAAAGTGGCCTTTCAAAACTAATTTGGGGATTTACAAAACGACAGACAGGCTCTCCTCGCGCGCCGGAGTTGCTGCTCCTTGTTGTTGCTGGTTGAGTGTTTTTTTTTAATTGCCTAGTTAATATAATCTGACACACTTCTAATGGCCCGCTGGTGGGTTCAATAGGGTAGTGGTTTTCATCAGGTGCTGGTAATAGGGTAAAGGAGCTTGGTTTAAAACCTGTTAAAGAGGCAGCAATCTTTTTTAAAAGCTSGCTGTTAGCAGCTCTTCTGGAGTTTGTGCTAAAGGATATTAATGTCAGGAGCTGCTCTGTCACCAGCTGAGTCCTGCCTGCTCCTGTGTCCCTTTGGTTAGCAGGAACAGCCAGCCCTGGTGACAGGTTCCAAACTGGGGCTTTGGGATTTTGCACAATTTCCTGATGAGTCTGGGGCAGAATAAACTGGGATCCAGGAGAAAACTCCGCAGAGTGCCGTAGAAACACCGAAAGGTTTGGTGTGTGAAGACCAAGTCCCAGCCTGGGAGCAGGGATAGAGGTTTTTCAGTGAAGAAAATCTCCAGTTGTGGAGAGCATGTCTGGTGTGAGAGAACCCACTAGACACCAGTATGCTGTATAATTGGAAGGCCAGATAGGAAATAATTGAGTGTACTCTGAGCCTGAGTAGAGGATGACGACCATGACCACTCAGAGTATTGAAAAGTTCGCTGCTTCTCCTGTTGGAGAGCTATTTAAATACTGCTGCAAAGAAAAAGCCATTTAAAAATACCCCAAATACCCCCAGAAGCCACTCTTAGCTCCATTTCTGATTAAGGAAGAGCTTGTAATGATGGGTGAAAAGTATAAAGTCCCAGTGAAAAGGAAGGGTTTTCTTAAGCTATGGTTYCTTGTAGAAATATAAGGCTGCTTCCAAAATATTAGACAGACTGCTAGACCTGGGGAGGTTTCCCATTTGTGCACGCCTTTAGTTTCCTGTTCTCCATTTTGCCTCAATTCTTGGGATGGTTTTGCTTAAGAAATCTAAGCCTTCATTGAAATTTCTTCTGCTTGACAATGCTGTTTTGGAGTGAAAACCTGCAATAATTCTGCCCTTCCCTATGCTGTGAACTCGCCTTCTCACATACCTGAAGGGAGGCAAACATCACGAGCTGTCAGCCYTTCTTTGCCTTTGCAAATAGGGATGGATCAAAGCTGTGGCTTTATTTAGTTTCAAAATATATACAGTTTGGCTGCAGACTGGTCTGTGGACTTTGAAGCACAAGCTCGCTTCTAATTGCTCTCTGTCTTTATTGAAGTGGTCAGTGTTTTTTCAACAGAGCCTTTTGATTTTCATGGTTTCTTGGCACAAGTATGAGAGCTCTGACCCATGCCATGCCTTTTTTTAATGGTCTCTGCTTTTCCTGAGGGTCTTTGATGGACATCATGARCTAAGGGACCCACAGCATGAGGAGGTATGATGTGGAGTTTGGCCCTCTGGGTTCTTATTGCAGGTGGATTACACCTACTGCACATGAAGTTTTATCCACCTAACAACCTTGGGGGCAAAAGAAAAAAGGAAATAGCAAGGACTTTAGTTTCCAAGTGGTAAATGGGGCAARGACTGGCTGTTTCACAGATTTTTCTGCATGGGTGTGGTGCTTTGTCCATCAGTCCCCACWCTGTCACAGCAACAGGTGTGCTGTGAAGAGCCCCAGAGTGATTACAGGGTGATGTTTTCATTTTTCCAGGGGTCTGGGCACTGGGGAACACCCCAAAATACTCATACCCACAGCGGGCTGTAGGACTGTCCTGTCTGTTCGGGGACAGCAGAGATCCAGGAACAAAGGCACCAATTTTCCTCCCTGTTGAGAATGCATCGCTTTCCTCTTGTTTTGCGCCGTGGCTGAGCCAGCGAAGCCTTGCCCGTGCCCTCGYATCACATGGCTGTCCCTTTTATTTTCTTTGTGATCACCGCTGGAAATTTTGTCCGATTAGGAGAAACTTTTACCTCTATTAAGCCCCCGAATCTCCATCAAGCATCTGATAGACTGGGCCCTAACGGCAGCCGCTTTACTTCTTTTCAGGCCCCATCCATCAGGCTGACAGTGACTGCCGATGGGCCAGTCATATTGTCTATATTTCATACACAAACATCAGGCCTGCTGACAGCACTTTGCACACTCGGAAATTGCTTTTGCTGTGAGCTGAATTTCAACTAGAGCTTTTTTGCTGGCTCCATCTCTCAGTGTTTATGACCCTCAGGAGCAGAGGAACTGCTGTGAATAGATAATGCTGAAAGCGCTCTTGTAGCACAGAAGGTTTCATGTCTGAAGTATTTAATGTTTACAGCAAATTTGGTGTTTGTTAATTTGCATTTTTATTCTTTCCTTAAAGAACTGTCACCTTATTCTTCCGCCTGTCCTTCGTACAGATGTGTGGCAATTTGTGCTGGGGGAGCAGCGCTGGTGGGGTGGGGGAAAGAGGAGAGGAGGTGTTAAGGGGTGGGAAGAAGGCTGGGTAGAGTTACAAAATGGTCCGTGGCTCAGGCAGCAAGGCTGATTAATGCTGCTTCAGAGGATGGGGAAGGAAGGGCTTCCAAGCAGTGCTCTGCACCAAAATAACTCGGACAGACAAACCACCATCAGCTAAAAAATCAAACTCATTAGTATATAGGAAAAAGACTTTAACCTGGAATGAATGGTATCTGCTGGTCCTTTCAGTGAACAAATTGTTTTYATTGCTGGAAAGGATGGATCCCTGGTAATAGAACACCCTCCCAGCAGCTGAATTGTATTTCTTAAGGGAACAGGAGTGCCTCTTCTGGAGCCCAGTAGTGTTTGCACAYGTATGTGGTTTTGCACTTGGACTGGTACACAAGGGGCTGTGAGTGTTGATGGGCAGCCCTAAACCTTTATCTATAGCACTGCAAATGTTCTCACAGGAGGAAGTGTGTTTGTGTTCACCTCTGTGCTKGTTYCCAGCTATCCTTGRGAAAGTGTGTGCTGGGAGTCRCTCAGAAACAGAGGAGCGGGTGAGGAGGAAATAAAGATGGCTCTTCAGAAAGTTGTGCAGCAGTTTCAGATGAACTATGGAGGTCACACAGATTAACCCAGCCCTACCAAAAGTTCCCCAGGCAATCAGAGCTCTGGCTGGCCAGGCAGTTTTATAAGGACTGTAAAGAATGTACAGAGAAGTATCCCTGTAAAACCAGCTCTTACCTGGAAGCTCAATGAGCCATCAAATTCAGGAGAAGAGCAACCATTTCTTGGGAAAATGTAATGCTAAGTGTCTCAAAATTAAACTCCAAGMCAGTATATTTTGGTGTGCAGCTGGAGTAATCTATGTTCAAGTAACATTAAAGATAAATTGTCAGAGTAAAACTCCCATGTTAAAAGGAAAAAAAMCAACCATCCAGCCTCAGACTTTCCCCAGTATCAGGAATAGCTTATTATAGGTGGTTGAAACAGAAAGGTTTTTGAAGTGTTATTTCTGCTTTCAGTTGTTCTATTGTTTTGYTGTTTCTTTTTCCTTTGGTTATTGTTTTCCAGCCTGGAGAGAWTTGACTGGCTAGTTTGCATATGTGCAATAGATTTTATTGTCATGCTCTAGCTCAGTGATCTTCTGTTTGGGTTGCAAACTATAAAGGGTAACATTTAATCTCTGTGTTCTTTTTTGCCAGGCCCAACTGACATTTGTGTTAGTGATTTTTTTCGGGGCATTTTTATTCCCCCTACCCTTTTACACTTTGATTTTTAAACGGAAACTGAATGCTGTGCCTCCAACTTCCTGACAGGGTTAAAGAATGACACTTCTRTTTCAAAAATAATTTGACTATCTGAAAACTGATTTTCCAGAGACAGCACTTTATTGATGATATGTTGTATGACCTTTTGCATCATTATTGTTGAGATACAAGAATAGAAGGAGAATTTCCTGCATTGATTGAACCTTAAGTATGAAACATTAAATACAAAGTAAGGGAAATTTCTTAAGTAAACAGCACCTTTTCTGGATGTTTCTGTCAACAATAACTGAGGAATTAATGTGTCATTTTATGATATGGAAACTTCTGCCCCTTTCATTCCTGCGGGCTTGGGAGCAGTGGAAGCAGGGCCTGCTGAAGTGTTCCCTGTAGCAGGAGTGTTAGGGAACAACAATCTTCAGTGTGTGATAAACGAGCACAGTGACTTGGGACCCAACCACAGAAATCCAAAAAAAATACCAGAGCACTGGGAGCTGTGTTCCCAGGCAGCTGACACTGCATCCTTATATCCAGTCGAGTGGAACAGAGCCAAAATTATGCCTTCACGTTCTTTATATCTCTACCTCAAAATGAAGGAAGCAAGGTTCCCAGTGTAAAAGTGCAGAAAATACCAAAGTTGTGGAATAGTTTCCCTGAAAACCAGCTCCTTTGCCCACATTGATCAGTGGTAGAAGCTGGACATGGCTGTGCAGGTTTCTCCCCTAAATGAAATACTTATCCCGAAGAAGTAGAATTGAAGGAGAGGAGCACCTTCCCATTTTAATATCATTTTTGTAGTTACAACCTCCCCTTTCACTCTGCTTGAAAACGGGGTCTAACACTGAAAAGGCTTCAGTTCATACCCTGGAGCCTCTCCCTACCCCTCCAAAACAAGAAAGAGCAGCAGCACCATGGACAGAAATCGAAAGCATTGGTTGACGTTTTCTCACATCCTGTGTGACCCCGGGTCACCCCTGGGCTTTGGTTTGCCAGGCTGTGTGTGACCCTGCCCACTGAGTCAATGGGGGCAGAGCTTTAAGGCTTTAGAAAATGCCACAGGAGCACAGGCACATGGAACAGCAGCCACAGGTGTCTGTRGAACTGCTTGAACATGGTGGTGGTGGCTGTGGCACATGGAGCAATGGATTGATGGATTGGGAACACATCACAGGAGCATCTCTGTGATTTCACCACGGGATATTTGACAGTGCTCCTGAGCTTTCTCTGGCTGCAGGGTGARGGGAGAGGAAGGATGAGCTTTGTAAGTTGTGATGGGCCTGACTGAGGMGGAGAGAGATGCATCAGCTTTTCTCCCTGATAAATCTGCACACAGCTGTTAGAGCGTAAACAATTGTGAAGCACCGAAACAAGTGCTCCATTATGGGTTTTATCAACTTCTGAACTCCTCAGAGAGCAATAGGTGACTTTTGGGGGTCATGGGGACTTTCAGATGTGGCTTTCTACCATACTAGGAAGCACAGTAGTCAAAGGCAAWAGAAAATCCTCCAGATCCCCTCTGATGTAGAGGATGTGTGGCTGGTGCCACCTTGGCAGGGAATCTCATTAGCTGGTGCTGGAAGGAAGCAACACAGTCAAGAAGCTACTCAAGCTCCCTCTTTTCCCTCTCATCATGTTAGCCACTGGGAAGCAATTTTCTTTTGTTGTTTTACGATCCTTAGAGATGAGTTGATGATCACAGCTTTATTTTCTGAGTAAGAAGAAAAACAGGGTTTGAGTGGTGTCTTTTTCTGCTCTTTCCTGGTATTTGAAAACTGTTTTCCCAGGCCTTGTTTTGATAATACCAGTTTCTATAATATTTATCTGAAATAGTGTAAAGCCCCAAACAAGCTGTAGTCTGTTTAGGAACACTGGAACTTCATGGCTCCCTTTCCCCATCAAGCATTTGCATGTATACAGTTTATATTTAGCATTAAAAATAACATTTTAAATCTCCTGAGAAAACTTCAGTGATCCTTTCATGTCATTCGRTGCAACACTTCCATTTTAATTCAAGCATTTCTAATCAGTTGAGATTGCTTAGCAAATATGTGTGGGAGACTTTTTCCCATRGATAAAATATGAATTTATTTCCATGTCCATGGGTTAAGTAAATTTTGCCACATSATTATTAGTCTTTGTATATTCTTGATGATTTTACGACATATAAATATAAATTGGTTATTGAAGGGCGATCTTAAAGGTGTGYAGTTCCCCTGATTTCTTCCCCTGGAGCATTCCTCATTATTGATACATTCATACAGYTAAGATTTACATCATTGATTGGTGTGATTTAGAGTGTCACTGCTTCGCATTCTTTCAGCCTTTCTAGCAAAGCAAGCAATTTAAAGTCATTGCATGTGATACAAGATTTCAAAGCAGTAATTCAGCGGCAGCGTTACGTTTGATCCAGTGTTTACTGCTGTAACAACTGGYAGTTTATAAACTCAGAGATTAAAATGATGAGAGATTTAGAAACTCWTATAAACCCTAATGAGGTAGTGTGTGAATACTTGTGATTGTTTTGTGCAGTTTTTTCAGCAAGCTCAGGTATTTGGGGGGCTCACTGATGTGTACCCACAGATCAGTTATCCACGGAGAGCTCAGAGATGGAGGGTTTGTCTGTCTGTCTCTCAGATAATTTTATGCAATCTGAGTATCTGCCTATCTGCAGTACATCTCTGCTCAAAGTGTGAAAGTGAACTGCAGTTTTTATTTCCTCCAAGCCTGATAGTTATTTAGATTATCGCTGGATGTCTTATCGTGTAGGGYTTAACAGTGCCACAAAATATCACCGTCAGAAAGAAGACACTGCAGAGGATGGACTTTAGGTCAAACTGTGTCAAGAAATCTTTAAATTCCTAACCATGTCCATGCTGTTCAGGAACTGTATAGGACCTTTTTGATTCTGCCACTGGACTCAGACTTTTCATAGCCMCAGATTTTCATAGCAGAAGTTTTTAAGTTTGCCTCAGCTGGAGCTATTCCCTGGTTTATCAGATCTTATATTACTGCTGTTCCCAGAGAACTAAAATTTCCCCWGGTCCTTCCATGCAGCCTATCCGTAACATACCTGTTGACATGAAAACAGAAGTTTAAAAAAAATGTAATTCATAAGAAAAGTCTAATTATTTGTGACATTTCATCCATCATGTCCTAAGCTTCTCCAGAGGAAAGTAGTAACATTTCGTCTCCTTGACAGCAAACAACACACTGACGAACTGAAAAATGYTCTGCTATATTTCAAACTGTAGTAAAGTGAGTAAAGAGCAAGTGAAAAATAAATAGCACGAGTAAAGAGCAGGAACCCACATAAGTAGGGGGCAGAAGCTTGGTGAGCTTTCTAAAATAYTTCTCTTGGGTTAAAACACAAAACAATCCTTCAAAAATAACCAGAACATTTCAGGGTAAGCTCCAGCAGTGCCACTGAGCCCAGTCTGCTCTTTCCTGAGTGCTGTGGGAGGAGATGCCCTGGGCAGCCATGGCAGCATGGTGCAGTTCATGAAGAGCTGCAGCCCCTCTGTGAAGTTTTTTGGGGTATCCCCCAATTCCACACTCCAGAATTTCAGGACTGCCAAAGAAGGGTTTCTGTTATCTAAAGGGAAGAGAAGCAGAGCAAGTGTAGGAAGCCTGCCCTCTGAATTGTTTCATTTTGAAGATGACGCCTGAGCTTCTGGAGATTGCCTGTTTTGTTATACCCAAGCTGACTTTGCTTCTGAAGGCTCTCTCTGGGACATGCCAAGCTCCCCACAATGTCCTTATCTCTCTCTCTACCCCCTGGTAGGTTTTGATCAAGTTTTGGTGACCATCTCTGTTCATGGACAGCCCATCTCTTTCTTCGTGSCTCTTGTAGTCTTGCTTGCACATCCAGAGGTCTCTCCCAGAACCTGCAGATCTCCCACACCTCAGCAAAAGCAGGATCTCTGTCAGTGACCCAAATTCCTACACATCTGGATATTTAACTCACACTGTTTTCCTGGGAACTCAGAGATCTCTGTGAAACTCACAGGTTCCACCCCCTGGTGGAGTGGGAAGGTSCTCTGTGCTGCCACATCCATCTCCTCAGATGGTTTCCAAACCCTCAGGGGTGTCCTCCGACAGATCTCATGTTCTTCATCAGTTAAACAACAAAATGTGCAACATCCCAAAGTAGRATATCAATCAAATCTTCCATCTGAGAAGTCTAATGATGAATAATAGAGTTGGATGATTTTGAAGTAGTTTGGATGCTCTTTCTGTTTTGATCTTTTATTGTAGAAGAAATCCTTAAATGCAGAAGCTCCAGACCAGTACTTCTCCTTTTAACTCTGAAAGGCTGAGATTGTTCTTTAAGGAAAAGACAAGTTTAGCCATTCCAAGTCTTTCACAGGGTGGAGGCCCTTTCATTTCCATCCTTTTTCTTCTTTTTCCTTTTCTGTTACGCACACACACACACACACACAAAAACTCAGGAGTACATCATGAGCCGAGCTGTATTTTCTGTTTATTGCCACCAGGTTAATAACAGTAATGGTGTGAGGAGAAAATGAAGTGTTATGTAAAATCCTGCATTGCAGATTTTGGTGCTGATGCAAAGAGCTCAATAAAGTGTAACACTTTAATCATGGAGATAAAAATCACACAGCAGCTTCACAGTCTTCCAAGATGCAGAGCCTTAAGACAAAATAGAAGCAGGAGAGAAAGAGAAACCGACAATATTATTGAGTCCCAGAAAACTTAGGCAAGAAAAAAGCCCATTTTCATTCCTTTTGATGCTTTGATTCATTCTTTGTATTCAGARGATTAAAAAAAAAAAAAACCTGAAAAATGKGTGCATATTAATTTCCTGGTATTAGGGAGTAAAGTGCCACAGCTTTATACACAGCCCAGTGTCATTTATGGGAACCTGGAGAGCCCTTGAAAGCAAAGCAAAAAACTCCTTCATCACAAA